>NC_057804.1:347746819-348046819 GCF_018294505.1 Triticum aestivum | reverse complement strand
TCCGACCCTCGGGCAGAGCATGTCCTTAGGAAGATGACTTCGGACATGGATGCCAAGGTGCTGACGGGGGCATGCCCATGAAGGAGTTCCTGACGTGGCGCCTGGCCCCGATCCAGTCGCACACGCGCCCCATGTGGGAGTTCCAGGGCGCGATGGATGGCATCAGGCTGCGCTCAGAGAGCCTGACGGGCGAGGAGCAGGACAAGCCATGAACATTCTGCTCGATGGCGACCCAAGGGACCTCCCAGAGGCCTACGTCCTGTTGTACTGCTTTGCCGGCAGGGAGGCGCTGATCACTGCCATGCCCGTCTTCAACAAGCTGGGGCTCATGCCAACTGAGCGCCCCAACTCCCCGTGCCAGTGTCCTCCGATGATAGCGGTGGCGAAGAAGGAGAGGAGGACTCGGAGGCGACAGAGGATGATGTGGCGGAGATATCCCCCCATCATAGAGTGAGCTCCTCTGCAGCCTCGCGGACAAGACGACGCCAACAAGCCCCCGGCCATGGACTCCCCATGCTCCATCGGGGTCCTTACGAGGTCCTTGGCAGGCACGATCCTACAGGTCATGATCCCTTAGGGCACCGCCTCCGCCTCGCTAGGCGGTAGCACTGCATCGAGGCTGGCTAAAAAACACCTCGCCAGCTCCCCAAGCACGACCAAGGCCGCACCAAAGGAAGGGAGGGGTGCCCCAGCCCCGGCCAAGAAGGAGAATAAGAGGACGTGGATCGACCCTGACGAGTAAGTACCATACCTTGGTCTTTGTTTAGCGTAGATTAGCATTATGCCGACAGCACTCCCCTCCTGATGACCAGGCTGGGCGTCATGGTGAAGAAGAGGAAGGAGGGTGTAGAGTTGAAGGAGCCCCATGTCCTGAGGGCGCCATCAGCCTCTGGCCGTGGCCGTGGCGGGCGTGGTAACGCATCAGGCCGGCCCAGCATAGCCCCCGGATGCTCAGGCGGCACCATGCCCGATCATTTCGGTGCTCCACCTGCTCCTGGTGCCTTGTTGGCATCACCTGGAGGGGCGTCCGTCAAGGGCGTTAGGACTCAAGAGGCGCCACCTCTCGCCGTAGCCGCAACGACCCCAGCATGGGTGGAGGAGGTAGTACCTTGTCCCCTCGTGACGGAGTGCACCCCTCGGGACGTGGTGATGCGGCCTCAGGAGGAGCCAGCCCACGCGGGCCAGCAGGCTGCGGAGCCATCTGTGCTTGACGTGCCTGAGGGGAGCTTAGAGCCTCCGGTGCCCCAAGCCGCCCACGCCACTGCCTCCTTGGTGGTGGCGCCGGCCGACGTGCCAGTGCTGCTTCCTCCCTAGACCCTTGCGTTGGCGGACCATGGCCCATTCATCAGACCGGTCGCCCTGGACGAAGCCTACACGATGCTCAGCCAACTACATGCTGACGTCCAGGATGACGACAGGTGCCTCGCAAGGGAGCGCCTGGGGCTTATGTCAGGGTGGCTCTAGGCAGACACGTCTACTAAGACATCCTGGGGCCGGGACGAAGCCACCACCACGGAAGGCAGGAAGGAGGCCGCCAAAGCCAGGGAAGCTCATGGTGCGAGCTAGCCGATGTTGCGTCCCTCGAGAAGCAATGCACTGAGGTGTAGGCCAAGCTAAAGACCCTCCAGGAGGAGCAAGCCACGCTCGCCCAATGGCTCCAGTAACGGGAAGAGGACCTGAAGGCCCGCGAAGTGAAGCTCGCCGATCATGACGCTAAGCTAGCCCAAGTGACCACCGACCAGATCGTGTAGCTCGACCGCCTAGCCAAGCTGAAAAAGGAGGTGGCTGACGCCCAGGCATCCCACACCCAGCACGTCTCCGAGACGGTAGCCGAGCTGGAGGCCAGGGAGAAGATCCTTGCCGCTGCTGAGAGAAAGGCAGCCGCGGAACACAACGCCTTCCCCTCCCTCGAGCTCAAATCTCGCGAGGCACTGCCCTCCATCTGCGGGGGAGGGTATGAGGAGCCACTGGTGACCCATGAGGACGGCTTTTGCGAGGCTTTCCTCCAAGCTCGCGGAAGCGCTCAAGGGTGTTGCCGCCGAAGTAGACTCCATCCTAGAGGAGGAGTGCCGCTCGCTCTTCACCAAGGCCGCGACGCGGGTCTTCGGCCAACTCTACCTTCAGGACCCTGTCTTCAACTTCAGCACGGTAATATGTTCGATCGCTCCTGAATCCTGTGCTGCTGCCAAAGGAGCCGTGAAGGGTCACGTGGATGCGCTACTGAAGAAGTTCCTCTGTGTCTCTGACCCCAAGGCTTTGGCGGTGGAGGCCAGCGGTGGCAACAAAGGCGGTAGCGATGTCAACGATGAGCTCCCTGCGGCCAGGACTAGCGGTGGTGACGGTCAAGGCGGTGGTGGCGCTTCTTCCTAGTTTTTAAACTGCAACATTTACCGTGCCTCGTGGAGGCGTAAATCTTCTGTTTGAATTTGTGGAACACCTTGCGCATGTAATAACTTGCTAGAACTCTGTGATTTTCTTTCTATGCTTGATTTCCTTCCTGATTGCCTTTGTGTTCTGCGTCGGCAGGGCCCAGCTCCGTGCATACCTCGACCGTCGTTGGGGCGTCTGGATCGCCAGGACGAGACCAATGGGCGAGGGGCTATGTGACTAGTGAGGCCCCTGAGTCGTGATTCTCAGGGGTCCCCCTTGATGTAGGAACAACCCTCATGAAGGAAATGTGAGCAACGTCGAGGTTAATCCGTAGCCCTCATACCTTTCCTTTCAGCCTTTGCCTGCGGGGGGGGGGGGGGGGGGGGGGGAGCGAGAAGACCAGCGCGCATCAGGCCTGGCCTGAGGGTCCTGGCCTAAGGGTAGCCCCATGTCCAGCCCCCTCACACGTGCTTCCTAGGGAAATGCTGCATAACAAAGCCATGTGAATAGCCAAAAGGCCATGCCGAGGTTGGTGTGACCGCTAGGGCGCACTCGGTTGTTTATCCACCAGCGCGGAGCATGGTGCTTCCACTTTGGCGTGGGCATAGCCGCTCATCGACCATGTCGTCCGCTAGCGTGGAGCATGGGGCTTCCACTTGTGCGTGGGCATAGTCGCTCCTTGATCGTGTCGTCTGCCAGCACAGGGCATGGGGCTTCCACTTGTGCGGGGGTGGGAGTTCCCTTGGGGGGAGACTCCGAGGTGTGTACAGCCCCGTTCATACATGTGGCTAGCACCGTAGAATTAGATGAGGTGTATCTAGGCACTCGTGAGACAACGCGGGAATCACGATGCCCTACCTCAAGGCGGGTTGCGCCTGGATTTTTGACGCGAGGCGCGCATTAGGAACCTGTGATGCGGGGGGAGGACCTGCGCCGAATGCCCCTCCGGCGGTTATCACATGAGAAGGCCGGACACCAATGAACCCAGGAGGTGATATGAACGGTACCAGCCCGCCAGACAGAGCTCAGCCATTAGTTTTAGCGACGTTGCAGGGACGGACCCGAGCACAGACGTCGTGCCAAGTCTTCTCATGCAATGGTCCCACGAAAAAACACCCGGCGCGCGGCTCTCCGCAACGGTGAAGAGCCTAGCTGCGGTTGTCTGAACTGGGCCACCCACCCTTACTCATCCATTCGCGATTAGCTCATGCGAGAACAAGGCACCAATGACCACGGGAGGTGACGCGCACGGGAGCTGGCCCGCGGTACAGAGCTTGGTCACTTGGGTTTGACAACGCTCTAGGGACGGACCTAAGCATAGACACCGTGCCAGTCCTTAATCATGAGGCGGTCGTCGGCAGGGTTGTGAGGGTGCAACGACATTCATGGTGGTGAAGCACCGGACATGCAGGGTGGAGTACTTATAAAATTCGTAAAGGTAGGGCCAGTTCTGATACATGCGCAAAACGATACAGGATGCAGGGGCGGGCCCAAACAGCTTGAGGATAATGCAGCCCGGGGGTGCCCTGTAACACCCCGAGACCGATGCTCCAAATGCCTTCCATGTATTTCGAGGTTCGTCGTGCGATTTATTTGCCTGTTGCATTCTTCATAGCATCATTTGCATTGCATCATGTCATCATCTCTTTAAAATTCTTGCTACTCAAATAAATAAATTGTATGGATCTTCGATCCATTTAAATCGAGGGAATTCACTTGGTGAGTTCTCTCTATAACATATATTCCCAATATTTAGGGAGCTATAAAAGCATTCCATTAATTTGGAATTTTCCACAACCAACTTACAATTCAATTCCTTTGATTCCAAATATTTAAATCCATATTTCTCTCATTGTGGTCCGTTGATTTAAGTCATCGTAGATGTTTGCCAATTGCACCTCAATCTGAATTTATTTGACTTTTCAAATAAACTCAAAACCTTTCTTTCTTCTTTTCTCAAAAGTAAAGGGAAAGCTATTTTTTTTCCTTTCTCTCCACTAGGCCGACCCAACCAATCCTCCAAGGCCCAGTCGCTTCACCTATACCTAAACCCTATCCCCTTGCTCAGCAGATCCCCATTCGCTTGATCCCCTCCTCCCTCGTTCCCTCTGCGCCGCCATCTATCCCTCTCGCTTGATCCCCAGACCTCCCTCGTCTCCCCGCTTGCCACACAGCCACAGCAGATAGAGAGCTCTCCACCCCTCTCTCTCTCACCGCGTGCAACGCCTTCAAGGGAGGAGCCCCTCGATCCGACCCCTTCGACCCCGACTCCGGCGCGTTGCCACCTCCACCACTTGCCGCGCGCCTCCTCCTCATCGCCTCCCGAGTGTCCTCCTACCTGCACTGCGCCACGAGGGCGAGCGCCAAGCTGCTCAACTGGCGGCCTCGGCGCCCGCGCCTCTTGCCCCGCCGGCGACCATCATCCTACCGCGCAGCCGCCGCGCCCTGCTTCTCCTCCTTCCTCTCCCTCCTACTCAGCGTCCGTCTTCCCCGAGCTCCGCGCTCCATCCACGGCGCCCCGCCACCAAGCAGCCGCGCGCCACCGGACCTTCCTGCTGCCAGCACCACCGCATCCCCCTGCTCGCGTCGCCCTCCGTCCCTTCCTTCGTCGAACGGCCTTGGCCCCTCTGCTCCGCCCATTGCCTCTGCTGTCCTCCTCGACGTCCTGCTCGACCTCTCCGTGGGCCACGGACGTGTGCTGCCGCTTGCCCCTGTCTCCCTCGTCGCGCCTGCTCCTCTGCCTACCTCGCCCTGCTACACCGCGGCCGTCTCCATGCTTTGTTCCTTGCAGGCAGTAGACCCACGCCCTTCGACCACCGATCGCTTTGTTCACCACCAAGACCGCCTTGTGTTGTTTCATTTGGTTCGCTTTATTGACCACCAAGACCGCCTTGTGTTGTTTCATTTGGTTCATACCAAGTCTCACAAGACTGGAGACTTGTTGTGATGCTTCGTTTTGGATCGCCTAGTACACCGCGCCGATGCCTAGTATGACTACACAACCGGAATGCGACAAGTACCATGACGACCGACGCATTGTACCACTACTACAACCACACAGTCAAGACCACCCCAAAAACGTGTTTGACTATCGTGGACCGCGAAGTGCTTGGAATCATCAAGTACCTCTTCGCTCTGTTGGAAAAGGCAGTGCCCAGGAGGCGCTTAGGCATGCTTAGACGCTAGGCAATGGCCAAATGCCTCGCCTAGGCCATAAATAAAGGTCTAGGCAGGGCAAGCAAGGAATTGCCTACCCAAGCAAGAAATCATGTCACATACTGCACTGGTATGCGAAACTGGTTATATTCCAATGGCAGTAGACGGCAATTAACTTATTTATATGTCATAAACTAATATCAACTCTCATATAATAATCACAAATACACTATGAGTAAAAACTATATTACCGCCTAGGCCGCGCCTAGGGTGCTTAGGCACCGCCTAGAAACTAGGCGAAGGCCAACCGCCTCGCTTACGCCTATCGCTTTTTTCAACCTGGCTCTTCGAAACGACATGTACCACTACTTCCCACCACGACCCGTGAGCAACTACTTCCACTACCGTCTCTATTTATCGCTATCGTCGCCGAAGTTCGACAAGTGAACCCCTACCATCTACATGTACATATACACCGCACCGAGCTCGATACGCTTCGTAAATGCACGCTTCAAAGATATACCACCAAGACGACCGCTCGTGGACCGTATGCATGTGATGTGTGTATGAGATGGTTGCATGTATCCGATGTTTACCGTGCATGAATTGTTACTTGCATGTTTCCCGATTCCATGCCACCGACATGTGGGAACCCGGTATCCGGAATCATTCCACATCACTCTTGCACGTTCCGCTCATCTCTCGTTTGATCATTTGCACCAGCATCTCAATCTCAATGAGTTGCCGGATAACCGAAATGTTGTTGCGACATCATTTTCGGATTCGTCGCCGTGCCACCCCTTTCCTTCCACCATGGTGACAAAATACTCCATATCATATGTTATGCCAAAACTTCAATAAAAATTGCATATAACTTGAATATGTCACCCGCATCATGATAACCACATTTAAATGCGTAAAATTGATGTTTGCATTAATATGCTTAGATGACATGTTAAAATGGTTTAATTCATAACTAAATAACCGTAGCTCCGAATTAAATAAACTTCATATGCATATGGGGATTTTTTGGAATTGTTGTTTGTTGTTTCTGGCCTCATTAAGTTTGCCTAAAATATATAGTTTACTTATGCTTCACCTCTTTCCATGTTAACAAACAATTAATCTTGTCTTGTACATAAATGAGAGCGAACTAATTAATCGCATGTGGTGTTTCGTCAATATGCAACACGTTGCATATTGAGCCCCACTTAATTTGTAGTGTTGATTGTCGCACTTTTCCATGTCATGCCTATTTAAACCGGACATGCATCATACTTGTTTGTGCATCATGCCATGTTTATGTATTGTGTGTTTACCATGTTGTTTGCTTCTTTCCAGTTGTGCTTTTTCTCGATAGTTCTCGGTTACGTTGCGGATTGTGACGATTCGTTCGACTACGCCCGTTCGCCTACTTCATGGATTCGGTCTTCTTCCTAGCGGGATCTTAGGCAAGATGACCATCACGTTGGATCTCACTACTATCTTAGCTATGCTAGTTGTCTCGATGCTATCGCTATGTCGCGCTACCTACCACTGGTTTATCGAGCCTTCCAAATATGCCATGAAACTGCCTCTAACCTTTTTCACCATCCCAGCGAACCGTTGTTTGGCTATGTTAGCGCTTTGCTCAGCCCCTCTTATGGTGTTGCTAGTTGCAGGTTGTTCCATGTCGGGACATGGATATCTTGGAATATCACAATATCTCTTATTTCATTGATGCACATATATACTTGGTAAAGGGTGGAAGGCTTGGCCTTTTGCCCGGTGTTTTGTTCCACTCTTGCTGCCCTAGTTTCCGTCATACCGGTGTTATGTTCTTTGATTTTGTGTTCCTAACACAGTTGGGTTTTATGGGCACCCCCAAACAGTTCACTTTGATAAAACTCTTCCAGAAAGGCCCAACATTGGTTTTACCATTTGCCTAATAACAACTAAAACTTGCATAGGGACTTTCCTGACCCCGAGGATAATTAATCAACAACCCGGGCTAGTGCTCCTCATGAGTGTTGGCCCAAACTAGAGCCACTTCCAGCGCCACTTGGGGCAACTCGGGTTTTTGGCTATCCTACGTAGTGTTCATCCGATCGTGGCCTGAGACGAGATACGTGCGGCTACATCAGGGTGTCGGTACGTCGGGAGGTCTTGCTGGTTTTGTTCTACCATTGTCGAAATGTCTTGTGAACCGGGATTTCGAGCTTGATCGAGTTGTTCCGGGAGGAGGACTTTCCTTCGTTGATCGTCAGATATTATCATGGGCTAAGAGCCTGTTTGGGACTGCTCTGCTCCTTAAAATTCAGCTCCGCTCAAGAAAATACAAGCCAAACAGGGTAACTCCACGATATGCTGCTCCGGAAAAAAAAGTAGAATCTGGGGTACAACTCCCGCATTTTTATGAAGCTCTTCAGCAGGTGCTCCAAAAAATTCTAGAAGCTGGAGTTGGGGGAAAATTACCCACCACTGCCACCAGTAAGTGGATATCCCTTCGTTTCTTCCCCCCAACCAATCAAATAGATCCTTTTCACCAAATTTTCCATTCTTGAAGCTGGAGCTGCATGCAAGCCAAACATTTTCTTCGGTAGTGCTACAACTTCTGTATGAAACTACTCCAAAGTGGATTTGGTGGAGTGAAGCTGATTTTGGTGAAGCGGAGCTGTCCCAAACAAGCCCTAAGTTGGGACACCCCTGCAGGGTTTAAACTTTTGAAAGTCGTGCCCACGGTTATGTGGCAGATGGGAATTTTTAATATCCGGTTGTAGAGCACTTGACACCAGATCCGAATTAAAATACACCAACCGCATGTGTAACCGTGACCGTCTCTTTTCGAGTGAGTTCGAGAAGAGAACACGGTGGGGTTATATTTGACTCGTAAGTAGGTCAGGATCACTTATTGATCATTACTAGTTTGCAACCATTTGTGTAGTTTCTCATCTTATTCCTGCACTCGTAAGTTAGCCACCATATAATGCTTAGTGCCACTGTAACCTCACCACTTATCCATTCCATATCCATTAAGCTTTGCTAGTCCTGATACCCATGGTAATGGGATTGCTTATTCCTCGTGGCTCAGAGATTACTACAACAACAGTTGCAGGTACAGGTAATGCGATGATCTAACGCGAGTGTGTTGCTTGCTTGTTTTGGAGTTTTTCTGCTTCTTCTTTGATCAAGGGATCAAGGGATAGGTTCTGGGTCAGGAGCCTGGGATTAGTAGGGTGGATGTCATTCTTCTTTTTCGTTTGATTTCATCCGTAGTCGGATCCTGCTCTTCTGCATGATGAATGCTATGTATTGATGTATTGTTATATGAATGTTGTAACTTGTGGCGAGTGTAAGCCTTTATCTCGTATTCCCATATATTCAGTACATGGTATGTTGTAATGATATCCACCTTGCTATGCGCTTGAAATGCGGCTGTGCCCCAATCACGAGTTCATCACGTGATCGGGATAGAATCGCATCTTGGGCGCTACAAGTTGGTATCAGAGCCTTACCGACTTAGGAGCCCCCATAATTGATCGAACCGCTGCCGTTGTTGAGTCTAGAAAAAACTATTTTGAGTCTAGTTATATCGGAGATTAGGACTTCTTTTTACTCCTCATCCCTTCGTTGCTCTGGTGAGGACTCGTGACGTAGATGTTTTGACTTCACTCTCCTCTTTTTCACTCAAATTTTTTTAGGATCACGCGGGTATTGTTGGAATCGTTGCAATATCGATATGACAGGAATTATGTGCCTCCTGATTGTATGGATTGGACCCGGGGAGTTGAGCTCCAAGGTGTTTTTGTCATAGTGTTATCGTTTCAGTTTCGGAACACCAGAGGATTCCGACATTGAAACGCTCCCATACTTTTCATGGTGGCAAATAGTGTCGTGACTTATCCCAAGTACTGGAGGAGATAGCACGAATGGTATTCCATGACTAGTATCATTGTGTGTTCGAAGGTCTAAGGTACACGAGTTTCTGAGATTTCTTGGTTATGTGTTGAACGCATTCGGAACATTGGACCATTTAATTCTGCTAGGAGTTGTGTGATGATTTTTTGCTCTGTGTAGCCGTGGGACCAGATTGCATAACCAAGAAGTTTTGGTAGTTCTCAGGTGGGAATTCAAGTAGTTACTGAGGATTATCCTTTCAATAATTGCATGGGGGGTTATCTATTTGTTTCCGGCTTATTCTGCAAGCCAAATCCTTTGTTTTGTTTTGAGTTGTGGTACTTTCGAGTTGCTTCAATGTCAAGCGTGATTCCATACCTTTTCCTAAGCGGTGTTCTCATATTTCTATGGGAGTGCTAATCCTTCTTGATCATCGAGATTGTCATGTCAATTTATTTACCGACCGATGCACTTCTCTTCAAGTTATTCCATACGATTGCCACTGAGAAGCCTAGGCATTTGTTCGTTTCATCCATCCCAACTTGTCTTTGTCCTTTTTTCCACCATCCCACCCTTTACTTCAAGGACTCATATATCTTAATCAAGTATCCATTTTATTCATGAGGAGACTATCCAGTTTTTTTCTTCAATGTTTTTATCCGGTGTTTCCTCGTGAAGATGCTCAGGAGCTTCAAGTTTATCATTCTTCATTCTCTTTTTTTCGGTGGAGTCAATTCAAGCGTCGATGTTAATCATATATCTTCCTTTTGTTTTGCATGCTTTCCTATGTGGCAATTTCTCTTATTTATTCCCCTCTCTCTATTCATATCTGTAGTGTCGAAGATATCGCAGAAGATTTGCGTTTCCATTCTTAATATGTTCAAGCTATTTCAAGGTTGATATATCATTCAAGCCATTTAAATCAACCGGTGCAATATCCCTTTCAAGTAATCGTTCCAACGGTGGTTCTTTCAATGGGCCCGAACCCACAGGTTTGTACCCAGGATCTTACCTGGCTCTTCTAATTATTCTGGACTTATTCTCAAATTCTTTTCAAAGTGTGACGTAAGAATGAATTTCATCAGCCAGATGCCTCATTCGATATCGCTTTCAAATCATTTTCATCTTTGGTTTAACCTTTCTCTTTTCATTATTCCGAAGTATCTCAACAATTTTGGTGGTGTTCCTCATCGTCTTCTCAGCATTGAGACCAAAAGAAGAATTTCTCTTAAATCTTGCTCCATTCTCTTGAAGATTCATAGTTCTAGCTTCATACCATACTCATAATTCTTTTCGATTGAGAAAATTCTTTTCCATACCCAACCGAAGGATTGTAGGTGTTGTTTTCATTTAAAGATCACCCGAAGGCCATAATTTCGAAATATTTTCCTCGCTCTAAGTTTCTAGCTTCGTTCTCCAATTATTCTAAATTGATGCCTCTTCATTGGTCTCCATATTCTTCCGGTGCTCCGATCAAGTATTCTCTAGTGTGCTCGTCATCTCATTATTCTCTTGCATCTAAATTCCCTCAAGTATCTTCGTTTGTTTTCTAATTCTTCCCGGTGATTCATTCACTTTTCTCCATTCATTTTCAAATTCTTGCGATGGTTCATTCAAGATTCCTTTTCCTTTGTTATCATATCAATTCATTCATTCTTTTCAATCCTACCGGTGGTTCAGGAAGACCTTCCCAAGTTTTGCGCTATATCTCCCCTTAACCATTTTCAACACGAATAAGTAGTATGCAAATCCATTGCTTCCCATCGATTTAATTGATGGAGGGTAAGCATGACATAATTCTTATTCTTCTTTCATAAATTTGATAACTCCTTCCTTCGGAGATTGTTCATGATGAATAATCTCTCGGTTCTAAGTTTATATTTTCTTTTCTGGAGTTCCAAATTTTCTTGCTTGTCTCGTCACGAAGCTCAATCTAAATCATTGCAAGGCTTTAATCTTATTCTTTTCATCCTTCACTTCTTTCTAATCATCATATTTGTTACCGAAGTTCTTCATGGTCGTTCATCATGATTTAATTCTTTCTTGAAGTGTTCATCAAGATTCTTGTTGGAGGAGTTCAAGTGTTCTTCACCTTGCATTTCGAAGTGCAATTCTTTCTACCTTATCTTTTGAGGCGGTATTATGGCATCCTTGAAAATTTTCCTTCGTGTTTCACAATTCACAAGTTGTCAAGAATGAGATATTTTAAACCCAACATTTTCAATTCGTTCACAAGATCTTTTCGACTCAACAATTTCTTTGTTGGTGTTATCTTGGATTAGATTTCACCTAAAGCCTTTCCCAAGGATTGTTGTTGTTATGGTGCTTATCAATGACCCAAGTATTCTGTTATCCTCTCGGTGAAAGAAGTTTTTCGTGTCCTTGTTGATCTCAATCCAATCAAATCTTTCCGTTACTAGCATAATTCATGTCAAATTTTGAGATGTTTCCATAAGACCACGAGGAGCATATCTTTTGTTTTTATTCCTTCAACAACTCTGTTCTAGCATTCCTCGTAAGCTTGTTCTTTCAATTTCAATTATGGCGGAAGTTGTCATTTTCTTCTTTGTTCTTTCTTTCCAACGATCCAGCTTCTATTCTTTCATTCCAGAGGCATTGTGGTGTTTCTCTCTTCGACCCATCATCTTGTGTTGTCAAGATCATGTTATTTGTTGCTTATCCGTTTAACCAGAGTGTTGTGTCTATCATTCCTCTTTTAACAGGAGTCTCACCCAAGTGCTTTCATTTTGCGAAGTTCATGTTCAATTCCTTCCATGTCCAACCAGAGTGCTGTCCAAATTATGTTAATCTTGCTCCTTGGCTATCTCGTTATACCGTTGCAGTTTCATATTCTTTTGTTTCGTTAAGCTCGCGTTTCATGTCTTTCAACCTACAAGGTTCTCGTAATGTTCCTTGTTCCTCTTTGCTAACAGAGTGTTTGCAATCTCGTTCTCTATTGTATTCTTTCTTCCAAGTTGTTCAGCCTCTCAAAGTTCGTGGTTTCACTTGTTTGTCAAAGAAGCAACTTTATTTTACCTATTCCTCCTCCACTTCTCTCTGGTGCCATCCCTAGATCTCAGGGTGAGATCTCTTGTAAGTGGAGGAGAGTTGTAACACCCCAAGACCGACGCTCCAGATGCCTTCCATGTATTCCGAGTTTCACCGTGTGGTTTATTTGCCTGTTGCATCTTCCTAGCATCATTTGCATTACATTATGTCATCATTTATTTAAAATTCTAGCTACTCAAATAAATAAGGACTAGACTAACTTCCAAACGTTCTGTTTTTAGCATTAGATCCGAACGATTCCCCTCGATCCGCTTTTCCCGTTCAATCCTCAATCCGCTTCTCCCGGTTGATTTTTACAGGATAATGAAAAAAACGTGAGTTCAGAAAAAGGAGCCTACATGGCATTCGAACCTGGGTCAAGTGCAAAAGCGACTCGCTACTTAGCCCAGTTACCAGTACACCATGCCCACACTATCGTTTTGTGGATGGAAAACAAATGTTTTAAACTGCTTTTTTAGTACTGTCCTAGTACATAGATATCTTCCTGGGTTTCTTTTTCAGTGCATCGATGAAGGTCTAATGTAAGTACGAATCTTTAGGGTTCTTTAGGAATATGGCTTTATGGAGTGTGCCCACGTGTTTGTGTGTCGTACTTTTTTGCTTCAAGTTTGAACGAGTTATCATGATGTTTTGTACATAAGTTTTTTTTCCGAGAAGTTTTTTACATAAGTTAATAGGTCTGTAGTGTGTAAAATACCGTGCTATTTATACAAAAGTTACTGATTGTAAGTTTCAACAACTTTTTTCTCCTGGGTCCAAGTTACCACGGGGTTGTACAAAGTTATCATGTCTCCAGTGCATAAAATACCATGATATTTACACAAAATTTACTGAGTTTGTTTCAATAACTTTTTCCCAGTGTAAAAAGTTATCACGGTGTTCATTACGGAAGTTATCAGGTCTGTGATGCATAAATTACCATGAAATTAGACAGAACTTACCACAAGATGTTTCGGCATTTTTTTCTCCCCTGGTCAAAGATTCCATGATGTTCCTCTGCAAGTTATCAGGGTTTCGGTGCGTAGAATCACCATAAAATTTACATACAAGTTATTGGGATATGTCAACGACTTACCCCCCCCCCCCCCGCAATCATAATTTCACAGAAGTTACTAGGGTATGTTTCAACAACTTTCTCGCTCCCACCCCTAGGTAAGGGTTGGCACAATGTTTAATTACCGTGCTATTTGGACATAAATTAATGCGAGTATTTTTTACAACTTTTTGCCCTAGGTCAAAAGTTTTTCATGATATTTGTACATGAGGTACGCGGTGCATAAATCACCATGAAGTATACGTACAAGTTACCGGGGTATGTCACAACAACTTTTCCCCCGGGTTAAAGTTACCATGCCAGGGGTACGCAAGTTAGCAGGTATGTAGTGTGTAAATTACCATGCTAATTATACATAAGTTACCGTTTTATGTTTCAACAAACTCCCCTAGCTGCCCCATCAAAGTTACCAGATCTGTGCGCAAGTTATCAGGTATGCATGTGTAAATTACCATATTATTCACACAGAAATTATTGGGGAAGGGGGGGGAGGGGGTTATATTTCATCAACTTTTTCCTCATCAAAAAAGGTTATTGTGGTGTTGTGTGCAAGTTCTCAGGGCTGTGGTGCCTAAATTACAATGTTATTCCCATAAAAGTTACCGGAGGTATATTTTATCAAAAAAAAAATCTCTGGGTTAAAGTTACTGGGGTGTTTGCACGTAAGTTATTAGATCTGCGGTGCGTAAATTATCATGCTATTCACATAGAAGTTATTTGGGCTATATTTTATAAACTTTTTTCTCTATGTCAGAAGTTACCGTCATGTTTGCACATAATTTATCAGGTATATGGTGCTTAAATTACCAAGCTATTCACACTTAAGTTATTAGGCGGTATGTTTCAACTACTTCTTTAGTCCCGAGCAAATGTTACCATGATGTTTGTACGTAAAAGCTATCATCTCTGCGGTGCGTAAAATCCCATCCTTTCAAGATGACCGGCGACCTCCCCTTCCCTAACATCTCCTATCTCTTGGACGTCATATCATGTAGAAGCGTCTCACATAACCAACATCGTCGTCATCATCATCTGAGCGTTGGCAGAGTTGCCTACTTCCATGATAAAGTGGAACCACAACTATGCACTAGAGAAAAACTCATGAAAAGAACCCGAAAAATTTAAGCTTGACTGGTTAGTAATGTTAGTAAAAACTAGGGTCAAAATGTTTAGCTTTTGAGTATGAAACACAACATGGAGCGTGCAAATGTGGTTAGTGCATTAGGCTGTTTCACCTCCTCACCTGAGGTCCCAGGTTTGAGTCCCCTGATGGCCCCTTTTTTCTTGCCCAGCCAGATACATTTTGTTAGTATTCTTAGATGCTAAAAAACCGGAAGTGGGTAGGCCATTGGTTCAGCGTGATTTCCGCGAGGAAGTGGGAACATGTGGATCTCCCCTAAAAACGCGTCCGTGCAATCTGATCGAACGACATGCGTTACATTTGGACTTCTATCGAGTCGCTTCGACAGATCCGTCAGATGTGGATCCAACGATGGGTTGGGTCGTTCGGATCTAACACTAAAATCCGAACGTTCGGAAATTAGAAATTTCGAATAAATAAATTGTATGGATCGTCGATCCATTTAAATCGAGGGAATTCACTTGGTGACTTCTCTTTATAACATATCTTCCCAATATTTAGGGAGCTATAAAAAATTCCATTAATTTGGAATTATCCACAACTAACTTACAATTT
Organism: Triticum aestivum; assembly: GCF_018294505.1. Taxonomy (NCBI): domain Eukaryota; kingdom Viridiplantae; phylum Streptophyta; class Magnoliopsida; order Poales; family Poaceae; genus Triticum; species Triticum aestivum. The sequence goes on along the minus strand of NC_057804.1, from coordinate 348,031,598 downwards.
AGTTCCTTTGATTCCAAATATTTAAATCCACATTCCTCTCATTGTGGTCCTTTGATTTAAGTCATCGTACCTGTGTGCCAATTGCACCTCAATCCGAATTTATTTGACTTTTCAAATAAACTCAAAACCTTCCTTTCTTCTTTTCTCAAATAGTATAGGGAAAGCTATTTTTTCCCTTTCTCTCAACTTGGCCGACCCAACCAATCCTCCAAGGCCCAGACACTCCACCTATACCTAAACCCTAGCCCCTCGCTTAGCAGATCCCCATTCGCTCGATCCCCTCCTCCCTTGTTCCCTCTGTGCACCGCCATCTCGCCCTCTTGCTCGATCCCTAGACCTCCCTCGTCTCCCCCCTTGCCATGCAGCCACAACAGAGAGAGAGAGCTCTCCACCCCTCTCTCTCACCTCGTGCAACGCCGTCAGGGGAGGAGCCCCTCGATCCGGCCCCTTCAACCCCGACAATCTTACTACAAATGTGCACGATGCTGCGCCTTAGCAATCGCTAAACCAACTCTGAGAGGTTATTGACCACGCCGGAGCACAATCAACCTGACCACGAAGGTCTATTCCTGCAAGCAATCGATGAACAAGCAAGAATATGATAAAAGAAATCTCAATATTGCAAGTATACATGAAGTATTGATAAAGGTGGGGATCCGTAAGCGGTCTTGGTCTGGTCGTTGGACACAAACGAAGTACACGAAGTTGCAATGGCTAACTTTTAACTAAACAAATCCCAAGGAAAAAGCTACTAGATGGATCTACTTGTATAGGATCAAGGGGTGGTGGCCAAGGAGGTGGGAGGACGTCCCAACACAGCCTAAAACTAACCCTAGATCGTACAAGGCTCATGGGCCCAAGTGGAGGTGATGCAACACCTTTGGACTTGTAGTTTGACTCGGATTCTGCTGCAGCGTCAGATTTTATCGTTGATATCTCAATGCTCGGGCCGAATTTGAAGGTGAATCCAATTCGGTGGAAAGAGCACGAAATCTACTTTCCAAGAAAAAAAGAATAACCCAATTCGAAGTCCGTATGAAAAAGTTGTTGGCATTTTGAATCAGGTATGTCTGTGTAGTCCGAATCTGAATCCAGAACGTGAGAGACTTGGACTCTATCTTCTCTTGGCCCAAAAGTGACGTGAGAGAACTTTTTGAATAGCAAGTATACATCTCTTTCTCCCTTATCTTCATATGTGGATTGTACAAATGACCCATACACCTGCAAATAGACATGTCATAAAAGTTTGTGAAGTATTTTTGTCCTGTATGACATAAATAAATTATTGCATAGTTTGCATTAGAAATCACCTCACAAATATACATGTATGCAATATTTTTGGTCATATCCATGGTAGTCATGTCCTCATTAATCAGGGTGTTGGCACGTTGGGAGGTCTTGCTGGTTTTGTTTTACCATTGTCGAAATGTCTTGTGAACCGGTATTCCGAGCTTGATCGGGTTGTTCTGGGAGGAGGATTTTCCTCTGTTGACAGTGAGAGCTTGTCGTGGGCTAAGTTGGGACACCCCTGCAGGGTTTAAAATTTCAAAAGCCATGCCCGCGGTTATGTGGAAGATGGGAATTTTTAATATCCAGTTGTAGAGAACTTGACACCAGATCCGGACTAAAATACACCAACCGCGTGTGTAACCGTGACCATCTCTTTTCGAGCGAGTTCGAGAAGAGGACACAGTGGGGTTATATTTGACTCGTAAGTAGGTCAGGATCACTTATTGATCATTACTAGTTTGCGACCGTTTGCATAATTTCTCATCTTATTCTTGTACTCATAAGTTAGCCACCATATAATGCTTAGTGCTGCTGCAACCTCACCACTTGTCCATTCCACACCCATTAAGCTTTGCTAGTCTTGATACCCATGGTAATGGGATTGTTGAGTCCTCGTGGCTCATAGGTTACTACAACAACAGTTGCAGGTATAGGTAATGCAATGATCTGACGCGAGTGTGATACTTGCTTGTTTTGGAGTTCTTCTGCTTATTCTTTGATCAAGGGATAGGTTTCGGGTCAGGAGCCTGGGATTAGTAGGGTGGATGTTGTTCTTCTTTTTCTTTGATTTCATCCATAGTCGGATCCTGCTCTTCTGCATGATGAATGCTATGTATTGATGTATTGATGTATGAATCTTGTACTTGTGGCGAGTGTATGCCTTTATCTCGTATTCCCATCTATTCAGTACATGGTATGTTGTAATGATATCCACCTTGATATGCGCTCGAAATGCGATTGTGACCCGATCACGATTTCATCATGTGATCGGGATGGGCGCTACACGCCCTCAACTGAACAAACCAAAAAGTCATCTAGCACTAGTGTCATAGAAGCGCCGGGGTAGCTGAAGATGCATGTTGTGGAGATCGCTCCTCACAAGTCGTGCGACTCCGGGGGCCGGGGAGCTCGTTAGGCCCAGGAGGCTCGCGAGGGTCCAAAACCTCCTCCGACATGACCGCCTGGTGTCTGGCCTCATGAGTCGCCATAGCACGCTGCACGAAGCACTGGTAGGAGGCGGACACATTCAGCAGGCCAAACGGCATGCGGACGTAGCTGCGGGGGAAACCCCATTCCAACCGATGCGGGACGGTCAGAAGAGGTCCTGCGAAGCAGCCCTGTTGAGGCCCAGGATGTTGACGCAGACGCGCAACTCGTCACCTACACCAAGTGGTGCGGCTGCACCGGGTGGTGTGGGGTGACGCTCGCCACACATAGCCCTTGCCTCCTGAAGCTCCTGGATCGCCTTGGTGATGAACTCTCATCATGTGTCTTGCTCATGAGGATGCGCATCAAAGTACGCCTCCAGGTGGTGCCCGAGCGCTTCCCTTATCGCACCGGTTAGGTTGGAGGCCCTCCAGACGGAAACCCCTAAGACTGTCCTGAGGGAAGCGCCAGGCGTGCCTTCCTATGCGGGAGGAAGGCGCGCCCTAGCAGTAGGCACATAGCCCGAGGCGCCACCAGCGGGCGCACCAGCCTACCGACGACTATTGAGGAGGATCTGCTTCTTCTTCTTGGGGTGGTTTCCGGAGGTAGGATGGCGCCGTCGTTGTCTGGGTTGTCAGCCGCTGCAGCTTGGTAGGCGCGCTCGAGGGAGCACACCGCATCCTTCTTGTTGCAAGCTACCGTGATGATGCCGCCACTCCCTGGCATCTCGAGGACATTGTAGCTGTGGTGGTTATGCGGAGCATCCTTTGGTCGTCCTCATGGACCTACCATCGTCTCATCAAGTACCAAAAGGACCGATGACATGAGCACAAGCTAAAGCTCTCGAGACCGAGGTGACATCTCCCCTTAGTGATATTCCATATGAACCACTCGAGACATGGCTACTACCTAAGTCCGAAATGTTGTGCATGATCAGGTACCAAGAAGGCCCTCTCGAAGATGCACGTGAAGATGGACAAGTCCCCAAGTTCATGGACGAAGGGGAATGACGAAAGGACCCGAAGAAGCCCTAGGACCCAGACATCTGGCCCCTAGCCCCGGACATCCGACCCCTGGAGCTTTCAACCTCAGCCGACACCCACCAACCGAGGCTACAGGGCTCGGACATCCGGCCCAGCCCGGACATCGGGCCTGCCGCCCGGACATCAGGCCTCCCCTGTCTGCGCACAGTGTAAGGGCCCTAGGCCCATGTACCCCTTCACCCACAAGACTATATATGCTCCTCCTCCTCCCTCTTTATAGGGTTAGGAAAGGATTAGCTCATTTGAGAGACAGAGCTTTGCTCATCCACTGGACAGCCTTCTCCATCGGAGCTCACGACCTCTACGGAGAAGATCCCCCAAGTGGATTCAAGACCCCTCACGGGAAGACCCCTCAAGACCTCCTCACGGAGAATAACTTGCTACTTGTATCATCCTTTGTTGATCATGGATTGTGTATCTCTTTGTGTTTCGAGGATCTAGCACATGTGTAATCGAATCTTGTGGTTTGAAGGTTTTCTCTCATGTTTCCCCTCGTGTTCTTCGTAGGATCCACTCCAATCATAAAAGATCAGCCCTAGGGTTTCCACCCTACATCATCTTGGTATCATGATCCTAAGTTGATCACGAATTTGGAGCCCCTACCTTTGTTTTCTAGCCTTGTTTTGTTGATTTTGTCCCAAAGTCGAAAATCCCCCCCAAAAATAGCCCTCCCAAAAAGTTTTGTGATTTGTTGGTGTGATGAAATTTTGTTGGATTTGACCCATGGATTTTCTATGTTGCAAGTAGATCTAGCTTCCCCTAACTTTTCTCCCAATTCCATCCACGCAACCTCTCGAATTTTGCCCTGAAATTCTGATTTCTCCATGAGATCCATCGAGTTCGTCCACAGAGCCAGGACCGGGACATCCGGCCCGTGACCCCGGACATCTGGCCCTCAAGCCCGGACATCCGGCCCCTAGCAGCAGCAGCAACCCCATCCACCGCTCTATTTCCCGCCTAACTCTCGACAATTTTGACCAGGCATACCACTTTCACTTCGCATACCACCACCGCTTTCCACAAACACCACCGCATACACACTACCAACTCCGACAATTTTGACACGTTTTTGTTTGGAGAATTTGAGTTGCGGTTTATGTTTCCTAATGCGTTTTGGCAACTTAGGGACGGTTCGACATCAACATCACCGCCGCTCATCTTCGCCACGGACTCGTCATCAACAACATCTGCTCAACATTTTTGACACCTTCAACCCTAAGCATGGATAGTAACCTCGATGGCAACTTTGTCTACACCTTGCCATTTCATTGATAACCCCATAGACCATTTTGCGTAACTTTCCGATCGAGACTAGCCTTTGAGTATTGTCGACAACGTTACTTGTGCACATTAGTGATCATCGCGTATATCATCATCTTGGTGTCCATATCTTGGTATCATCTATTGTGTCACAAGGTTGTCATAGCATATACACAATTGCTAGCTTGGTTCTTGCAGTTTTGCATAGCCATCAAAAGAGCTCAAACGAGAAAGAGCCAAACAAGCTTTTAAGCAAACGAGAAAGATAAGCAAAGAGCTTTTAAGCAAGAACCATAGAATCATACTACATTAATATTGTCATACTCGACCATCTTGGATCATATCATCGGAATACCATACATATAGCATACTTGGGATAGAAGTCGTTGCATTTTTGCTCAGTAGGTTATGCACAAGTTTCGTATCTGCCTATTGTGCAATCGTGCTAGCGTCTCTCTAGTGTTGTGCAACACGAGCATTTTCCATGGATTACACATTTTGAGCTCATTTTTGGTTGCACGACCCCATTTATCTATTTGCGTGTGCGTTTCCATGTACCACTACTTGCTATTGGTCTACTTGTTGCATTTGCAAATTGCGAATCTTTTTCAACATTATTGAGTCTTACTAACAATTGTATAAGATTTTGTGCCAACATCCTAACCGAGCTCCACCAAAGGCTTTTACTTGTGTAGGTGTGAGAACCGACAAGAATTGGTACCAATTGTACTATTTCCTTGTTGTATGTTTGAGTGGTCATTGATCCATCTTCAACTTCGGTCAAGGTACATTTGGTATAGTTCTTCTCTTTCTCCCACTCACACATTTTCTTGGAATGATGGATAGGCCAAGTTCTTCTACCAACCCACTCTTCCTTGAGCAAGACGACGACCCGAACACCTACGTCACCAAGAACCACCTCTTCGGTGCACAATGAGCTTTGCATCAAGAACAACAAGCATTGAGTGACCGCATCGACAATCTCAGCACCGACTTGCGCCTCTCCAAGCAAAATACAAGAGACCACTTCAACAACAAGCTCGATCAACAAAAACAAGAGAACAATGCAAGAATGGACGAGATTCGTGCCTTGTTGGTCAACCGCTCTTCTACCTCATCATCATATTCAAGACGGAGCCGCTCGAGTCAAAACTCCAACGACACCATCTCCGGCTCAAGTACACGGATGTCGAACACTCTTCATCGAGCCGCACACCAAGACCGTCAAGCAGATAGCAATCCTCTACACAACATCGATCATCAAGCACAACTTCTACTGCAAGAACATCAACATCGTCAAAATCAAGCTACCTTTTCCCAAGCACAAGAAAGACAACGTCAACGCCAACAAGAGGAAGAGCACGCATGCCAACACCAAGACAAGCAAGATGCTGAAGCTTCCCGTATACAACAACAACGGCGTGAAGCATAAGCCCTTGAGGTGACACATGCCCTCCTCAACACCAATCGTGTCATCCCCGCACGCAACCGGCATACTCGTGAGCAATAAGAAGTGCTTCGCGAGGAAATTCAAGAGAGAAACTATCAAGCACGTTTGCAATGTCAAGCTCCTCAAGCTCCTCTTCAACCTAGACATGAACAACAAGCTCGACAAGAACCGCAACTTCACCAAGAGCAACAATACAATGGGCATCCTCCACTCCAAGAGCAAGTTGAGGGAGACAATCATCCTCGTCATGGACGTCATCACCCTCGACCCCAACACAATGAAGATCAACGCTACAACAAGCTCAAGTTCACCATGCCCAAGTTCACTGGAAGCAATGATCCCGAAGAGTACATTTCATGGGCATTGAAGGTTGACAAAATCTTCCGTTTGCACAACTATGATGAAGGTAACAAGATCGCCATGGCATCCCTTGAATTCCAAGACTATGTCCTCAATTGGTGGGAGCAAGTCATTGAGCACCGTGAGGCAAGAGGTTAACCACCCATCACAACATGGGCTCAAATGAAGGATGTCATGCGAGCATGCTTTGTGCCAACCTACTACAACCGCAACCTTTTCAAGAAACTCCAACTCCTCAAGCAAGGAACAAAGACTGTTGAAGGGTACTACAAGGAAATGGAGATCGCCATGATATGAGCCAATGTCACAGAAGATGATGAACAAACAATGGCATGTTTCTTGAATGGACTCAACCATCCTATCAAGAAGATCGCGGACTTCCAACCCTACTCCAACCTCATCGAGCTAGTGCACCAAGCTACCAAGGCGGAATGCCAAGTGCAAGATGACTTCAAGTACGCCAAGTTCACTTCCAAGACCTACGACTCCTCCTACAACCAACCTTCAACGACTACTATGACTCCTACCTCGACAAAAGCTTCACCAAGCAACAGCGACAAGTCAAGCTTCAAGAAAACTTCGGCATCTTCAAGTCATCCTCCTACTACAAGCAACTTCAAGCCAAGAGCTTCATCAACGTCTACTCCAACCGATGAGACCATCAAGACAAGTTCAATCAAATGCTCCACATGCGGCGGCTGAGGCCACAAGTCCTTCGAGTGTACCAACAAGCACACCATGATCCTCAACGATGACGGAACCTATGACTCCATGAGTGAAGAGGAAATGGAAGCCCTTGAGAAACTGGCCATGCACCAGCAAGTGAACGAAGATGAAGATGATCAAGTCTTTTGTGACGAAGATTCGAGCCCCGCTCTTGTTGTCTCCAAGGTCTTAACTATTCAACATCAACAAGACGAAGACCAAAGATGCCATATCTTCCACACAAAGGAGGGCATCAATGGATGGTCCATGAAGGTCATCACTGATAGAGGGAATTGCCATAACTTGGAGAGTGAAGAACTATGCTCCAAGCTCCAATTTGTCAAGATGAAGCATCCCCACCCCTACAAGGACCAATGGCTTAGTGACTCCGTCACTATTCAAGTGGAACATATGGTGCAGGTTTCCTTCAAGATAGGAGCATATGAAGATACTTTGAAGTGTGATGTCGTTCCGATGTCCGTTTGCCACCTCCTTCTTGGACGACCATGCCAATTTGACTGAGGCGTCATTCACAATGGGCGTACCAATCACTATAGCTTCAAGATGAAAGGAAGGAGTACGTGCTACGACCTATGTCTCCAAATCAAGTAATCATCAACAAGCAAGCCACCACCCATCATGGAGAAAAAAATGAGAGAGCGAGCCACCACAAAGAGAGTGAGCACCACAAGCCAAAATCGAGTGCCTCCACGATGAGCGATAAGAAAAACCTAGTCCTTTTTGCAACCAAAAATGAGATGAGAGAAGTGTGTGAGAACCCACCAAGTGTTATGCACTATGTCTTCTTGTCCAAGGACGAGGCACCTAAAACTAACACCTCACGCAATCTACCATTAGTTTAGTCTTCTTTATTGTAGGAATTCCAAAACGTATTCCCCGACGAGTTACCTCCGGGTCTACCTCCACTATGAGGCATTGAACACTGAATTGACGTCATTCCCGGAGCACCTCTTCCCAACAAGTCTCCCTACCACGTCAACCCCGAGGAAACCAAGGAGATCCAGTGGCAAGTACAACAACTCATCGACAACGGCCATGTACGAGAAAGTTTGAGCCCTTGTGCCATCCCGGTAAACCTTGTTCCCAAGAAAGATGGTACTTATCACATGCGTTTCGATTGTAGACCTATCAATGCTATCACCGTTAGATACCGTTACCCCATTCCATGCCTTGACGATATGCTACATGAGCTTAGCGGAGCCACCATTTTCTCTAAGATTGATCTTAAGAGTGGCTATTACCAAATTCGCATCCAAGAGGGTGACATATGGAAAACCGCTTCAAAAACCAAGTTTGGCTTGTATGAATGGTTGGTCATGCCTATGGGATTATCCGAAGCACCCGACACCTTTATTTGTTGTGGTTGGTCATGCGTGTGATGCATTTTGTTCTCTGCCCCTACATTGGCGTATTTGTTGTGGTCTATTTTGACGATATCCTTGTCTTTAGAAAATCCCTCAAAGATCATGTCACCCATCTTAGAACCGTTTTACAAACCCTTAGGAAAGTGCGCCTTTATGCTAATATGCAAAAATGCCTTTTCAGTGTTGATAAGTTAGTTTCCTTGGGTTTTCTAGTATCTTCTAAGGGTGTGCATGTAGATGAATCTAGGATCAATGCTATTAAAACCTGGCCCGAACCAACAAATTTGCAACCAGTGCGAAGTTCTCTTGGTTTAGCCGATTTCTATCATAGATTTGTGAAGGATTTTAGCACCATTGCTTTACCTTTACATGCCTTGAGTAAGAAGAATGCACCTTTTGTTTGGGGACCATCCCAAGGCACCACATTTAATGAGCTTAAGAATTTGCTTATAGATGCCCCTTTGCTTGGATTACCCAACTTTGATAAACCATTTGAGATAGATTGTGATGCTAGCAGTTATGGCATAGGAGGTGTGTTAATGCAAGAGAAGCGCCCCATAGCTTACTTTAGTGAAAAACTTTCCGGGGTGCAACTTAATTACCCCATATATGACAAAGAGCTATATGCTTTAGTTAGAGTATTGCATGTTTGGGAGCAGTATCTCCGCCCTCATGAGTTCATTCTTCACACCGATCATGAAACACTTAAGTATCTTAAGGGACAAACTAAGTTGAACAAGCGTCATGCTAAATGGAGTGAATTCATCAAGTCATTTATTTATGTCATCAAGTACATCAAAGGCAAAGAGAATGTTGTGGCGGATGCACTTTCTGGTAGATGCATGCTTGTTACCCAACTTGAATTTAATGTCATTGGTTTTGAGCACATAAAAGACTTGTATGCGCATGATCCTACTTTTGCTATCCCTTATGCCAAGTGTTTGACGCATACATCTTGGGAACGATACTACCTCAAAGATGATTATCTTATGAGAGCTAACAAACTATTTATCCCCGAGTCTTCTCTTTGTTTGCTACTTTTGCAAGAGGCTCATGGAGGTGGACTAATGGGACACTTTGGACGCAACAAGACATTCGCCGCGCTCTCCAAGAACTATTTTTGGCCCAAGATGTTCCGTGACGTCTCATGCTTCACCAACCGATGCTCGACATGTCGCAAAGCAAAGTCAAAAGCTCAATCCCATGGTCTTTATATGTCACTTCCTATTCCATATCAACCATGGGAAGATATTAGAATGGACTTTGTGCCTGGTTTGCCTCGAACTCAAAATGTCAAAGATTCCGTGTTTGTTGTTGTGGACCGATTCTCTAAAATGGCTCATTTCATCCCATGCAATAAGATAGACGATGCTTCACATGTTGCGAATGTTTATTGTAGGGAAATCTTGCGACTCCATGGAGTGCCCAAGACTATTGTCTTGGACCGTGACATCAAGTTCTTGAGCTACTTTTGGAAGACCTTATGCGCCAAGCTCGGAATCAAGATTCTGTTCTCTTCGGCATACCATCCTCAAACCGACGGCCAAACAGAGGTCACGAACTGGACACTCTCCACTCTACTATGCCTGTTGATAAAGAAGAACATCAAGGAGTGGGAGGAGTGCCTACCCATCACCGAGTATGCCTACATCCGTGCAAGACATTCGACTACCGGCAAGTCCCCCTTCGAGGTCGTCTACGGTCAACCCATTGGACCCATTGGACATTCTTCCTCTACCACTACAAGAGCGCATCAACATGGACGTGAGTGCCTGAGTCAACTACCTCAAGAAGATGCATGAAGATACAAGGCACACCATCGAGCGCCAAGTAAAACAACTCGCGACCAAGCTCAACATCAACAAGCAACCCATGGTATTCAACATTGGAGATCTTGCATGGCTACACCTTCGCAAGGACCGCTTCCCCAGCGAATGCAAGTCCAAACTTATACCACAAGTCGATGGACCCTTCAAGGTGCTCAAATGCTACAACAACAACGCCTACAAGATCGACATCCCACATGACAAGTACTCCATGAGCGACATATTAAACACAAAGATCTCTCTCCCTACCATGGTGATGATGATTTCGGTATGAGGTCGGATCTTTCCCAAGGGGGGGGGGAGATGATGCGGAGCATCCTTTGGTCATCCCCATGGACCTACCATCGTCTCATCAAGTACCAAAAGGACAGATGAAACAAGCATGAGCTAGATCTCTCGAGACCGAGATGACATCTCTCCTTAGTGATATTCCATATGATCCACTCAAGACATGGCTACTACCTAAGTCCGGAATGTTGTGCATGATAAGGTACCAAGAAGGCCCTCTCGAAGATGCACGTGAAGACGGACAAGTCCCCAAGTTCATGGACGAAGAGGAATGATGAAAGGAACCGGAGAAGCCCCAGGACCAGGACATCCATCCCCAAGCCCCGGGCATCCAACCACTGGAGCTTTCAACCCCAGCTGACGCCCACCAGCCGAGGCTACACGGCCCGAACATCCGGCCAGGCCCAGAAATCCGGCCCGACACCCGGAAATCCGCCCCTCCTATCCAGAGGGCAACTGAATCGGCCAAGTCATCCCGTACATCCGGCCCAGGGCGTGGACATCCGGCCCATCCCGAGCCGCCGGACATTCGGCCTCCAACTCGTACATATGGATCCCACCTATCCAGAGAGCACCGAGACCAGGCCCGACCGCCCGGACATCCGGCGGTAGCCCGGACATCCGGCACTTCATGAAGGCCTAGACATCCGGCCTGACGCCTGGACATACGGCCTCCGCTGTCTACGCATAGTGTAAGGGCTTGAGGCCCATGTAACCCTTTCCCCCCAAGACTATATATACTCCTCCTCCCTCTTTCTAAGGTTAGCAAAGGATTAGCTCATTTGAGAGATATTGCTTTGCTCATCCACTTGATACCCTTCTCCATTGGAGTTCATGACCTCTATGGAGAAGATCCCCCAAGTGGATTCAAGACCCCTCACGGGAAGACCCCGCAAGACCTCCTCATGGAGAAGAACTTGCTACTTGTATCGTTCTTTGTTGATCGTGGATCGTGTATCTCTTTGTGTTTCGAGGATCTAGCACATGTGTAAGCAAATCTTGTTGGTTTGAGTGTTTTCTCTCGTGTTTCCCCTCATGTTTTCCCCTCATGTTCTTCGTAGGATCTGCTCCAATCATGAAAGATCGGACCTAGGGTTTCCACCCCACATCAGGTGGGTTGCCACCATGAACTTGTCGAGGGCCGGATACCCCAAGATGGCATTGTATGGGAGGCCGATATGGGCAACGTCGAAGTCAATGAGCTCGGTGTGGTAATGGTTGCACTTGCGGAAGGTGACTGGGAGGCGTACCTGCCCCAGGGGGATGGTGGAGCCCTCATTCACATCTAAGAAAGGGTTGGTTGGCAGGAGCTGATCATAAGGCACTTGGAGCATCTGGAACATATTGACAGAGAGGACATTGAGCCCTGCGCCACTGTCGATGAGGGTCTTGGTGACGAGGATGTTGCTGATGGTGGGTGTGCAGAGCATGGGGAGCGCACCTCCGGCGGCCGAGCACTTGAGGTGGTCCTTGGAGTCGAAAGTGATAGCGTATTGTGACCATTTGAGAGAACGCGCAGCCTCGAACCTCGGAAGGGCCGCGTTCACCTCACGAGCGAACTGCTTGAAGATGCGATGCGACGCTGGGGCGTGTGCACTACCCAGGATGCAGGCGATAGCGTGAGGTTCTTGGAAGCCCCCAACCCTGTCATCTTGCCAGTTGCCGTAATTTCTCCTTGGCAGTGGCAGCGGAGGGAGGCCGACGTTGCCCTGAGGACGGGCCTCACAAGGCTGGTCACGCCAGGGCATGCCGTAGGGCTCATCATGCCAGCGGTCCTCGCGAGACTGGTCGCGCCAGTCCTAGCGAGGGTCGTGGTTGTCCTAGCGGCCTCCGCCGCGGTCGTTGCCATGGCCACCCCTCTTGGGGTGGCGACCGAGGTGCCCCTCGCGGAGGGCCCTGAGCTCCTGGCAGTTGTTGGTGTTGTGGTTGTGGACATTGTGGAAGATGCAGAATGAGTAATTTCTCTGGGGAGGTTCATCATGGTCGTGACCATGCTTCATATTAGGTTTAGCCGCAAGCACGGCGGGACCCTTGCACTTTTCCTCCTTTTCCTTGGCCTTCTTGTCTTGAGGATCAGCTTCAGGAAGCTCGAGGAAGGATCGGCGCCCCTCTTCATCCCTTACGCACTCATTCGCCATGTTGAACATCTCTAGGGCCGAGCACAGGTCCTCGTCGATGGCGAGCTCCTCCTTCATATTGACACCCCGTACGCCATCTGAGAATGCTAGGATGATGGCCTCGTGCGACGCCTTCGGGATCTTGAAGCGGATGTTCATGAAACGTTGTATGTACTTGTGCCAGATCTCTCCCGTCTGCCGCTTTACGCGCCGCAGGGCGCCCACTACGGGAGGGCGGTCATGGGTGCCCTGGAAGTAGGCGATGAAGCGCTCATGCAGCTCCTCCCATGAGGAGATCGACCCCTCCGGGAGGTTCAGGAGCCAAGAGTGCACGCCGTCTTTGAGGGCCATGGGGAACCAGTTCGCCATGACCTTGTCATCACCGTTTGTCGCTTCAATGCTCAACGCATAGAGCTGGAGGAATTCCGCAGGGTCAGGGGTGTCACCATAATGCGGAGGCAGGTCCGGGGTGAACTTGTCGGGCTAGACAATGCGGCACAGCTGTGTGGTGAAGGCATAAAAACCTGTCGCACTCACAGGCGTGTGCCACATGGGTGGAGCTTGGTCTTGACACCCACGCGCCACGACCTCCGACGGCGCACGGTCCTGCTGCTGGTGCTGAGAGCGCGTGCTCATCGGCTTGCTGTCGCTGGACCACCTGACAGCTTGCTTCATCGCGCGTTGGCGCTCCGCATGGCGGGTCGCGCTAGGGCGCATCACGCCTGGGCTCGGGGTCGGCGCCGCGCAGAGGAGGAGGAGGAGAAGGCGCACCATGAGCCACATCGCCTGCCTGGGATGGCGGGGGTGGAAGCGAGCGGGATGGTGCAGGGACATCGCCGGCGACGTTGACAAGCTCGGCGATGCGACCAAGCCAGTCGTCGTAGAGGTCGTTGGCGGGGTGATAACGCAGGAGCTCGCGCGCCATGAGTAGCGCAGATGTGTGTTTGCCGGCCCGCAGCGAGCATGGGAGGACGCTGTCATGGCCGGAGTGGGTGATGGAGTGGCGGTGCGGCCTCATGCCGCATGGAAGGTGGCAACAATGAATCCTACTACTCGTGAGCAGCGGGGTTCGTGGCAGCGTTGGCCGTGGGGGAGGCAGAGCGGCGGGGAGCGCCGTTGCCCACGGGTGCCGTCTGGGCGACACGAGCGGCCCATCTCTCGGTGTGGACATGACATGCATCGGTCATGGGAGCGATGGAAAGGAGGCAAAGCAAAGGAAGAAGAAGGACTTAGACATGCCCCTACCTGGTGCACCAAATGTCGGATTCAGGGCTCCGCAAACCCAAGAAGGTTCGAACTTTGGGGCGTGTGCGAAGATCCCAATCGCTCTAGCCTTGAGGTCATCGCCCTACAGCCTAGCCTTGCCGGATGCATGCTCGAACAGGGACAAAGATGGACACGGCAGTTTACCCAAGTTCAGTTCACCTTGCGATGTAAAACCCTACTCTTGCTTTGTGGTGGATTGGCCTCACGAGGAGGTTCGAGGATGAACTAGTACAATACACGAGCTGCCTCGCGAGGGCTCAAAGCGAGTGAGAATGAGTCGACCCCTTTTATGGTGGTGGCTAACCTACATTTATAGTGGCGTCGGTCCTCTTCCTTGGAAATTTAGGCGGGAAGGGATTCCACAACGACCAATTTGAAAGGGGACAAGAGGTACACCCTATCCTAACAAAAGGTGGTCTTCTCCTGCAAAGCTTCTGGTCTTGACGTAGTAGTGGGATCAGTGATGACATCTGTCCTGCCGAGCTCGTGGTCTTGGTCTCGTTGCACCGGAATGGAAACCTTTGGAGGGATCCCTGGGAACCACGTCGGTCCTTGTTCCCTTAGCACCGAAAGGGAAACTGTCTCCTCTGCGCCCGCCTGGCCTTGGTCACCACGACTCACGTCATCACAGCCTTGTGAGGCTGGGCACTTGCATAGGAATCTCCGCTCCTTAGGAGGTAGCCTATGGAGGCCGCTCCCTCTGGAGGTCTTGGTGTTATCCGCCTCACGAGGCCAGGGGGGCCTCGCGAGGGTCTTTTCTTGGTAGTATTGTAGATGGGCTATACCAGGCCGTCAAGGGAGCCACGCTATGGGCCGTAGGCAGGCAAGTCTGGGTACCCTGGTCCCCAGAACGCCGACACCTACCTTATGAGGTAGGGTGCCCTTCCTTCACTCGCGAGCTGCAGCAAGTCTGTTGGCCATCGTCCCACACCTTCAAACCTGACTTGCTGGAGAAATACGACGAAAAATTGAACCCAATAGAGATTTTGGGCATCTATACGATTGCCGTCCAAGCCGTTGAGGGAAGAGATGAAAAGGTGCTCGCCAACTACTTCCCATTGGACCTAAAGCCTAATGTGAGGTCTTGGCTGATGCACCTGCCGTAGTAGCGGTGGGCATAAAAACCGACCAATCGAATACCGAAACTATAGCGAAAGCAAATAAACCGAATTTTTGTTATTTTATAATGCCATAACTAAATTCGGTTTTCAGGTTTAATAAGCAAATTTAAGTTGCTCGGTTCGGTATTAAACTAATAACTGAAACATAAAATCGAAGTGCGGCATGTTTCTGTACGAGGCTTCCTCATGCTTACGCGCGTAGCGCCAAAACGCTAGCAGCCGCGTGTGGGCGTCCATACTCCAGCCAAAAAGGGCATAATGTAATGCATGCTCCTTGTACCACGTTCTTACTAGTACTTTTGTTGGCCTAGTCACTTAACTAACTGCAAGGCCCAACGCAAGAACTGGGACTTCTGGCGGCATGGGTAGTGTGCACCATACTATTTGTTTAGTCCCACATTGCTTGGAATGCTCAAGTGGTGAGGTGCTGGGTGATATAAGACCGTGTGGTGTTCACTACTTTTCTTCATGGGCAGACATATGCAATGAGTTCGTTGGCGCCTTCACAAGCGGCCATCAGGAACCAGGCCAGCCTAGTGACTTGCAAGCCCTTCTACAGAAAGAAGGGAGAGTTTGCGTAAGTACCTACAGAAATTTTGTCGGGTGCACCGCAACATTCCTCAGATACATCCGGCAGCTGTGATTGCCGCATTCCACATGAATGTGCGCAATCGAAGGATGCGTGCCAAGATGAATGTTCCGCTGCCAAAGACCGTCATTCTACATGTTGGCGGACAAGTGCACTCGTGCCGAAGAGGGAAGAAGACTTCACAGGGATGAGGTTGGTGTCGAAGTCGATTTGGAAGACGACGACGATGCTATGATCCCTAGAAAGAGAAACAGAAAGCACAATAAGAAGCGTAAAGGGAAAGCAATGATGGACGTTGAGAGCTCCGATGACCTTAGCACCGGCAAGAAGGCAAAGACAGAGGCACCCGACAAGGAAGCTGATACTTGCGTTGACTTCTGGGTGGCTGTGGCGGCTGAGAAAACTAGTAAATCCGACGGGCCATATTGCAAGATCCACAGGACCAAGGGCCATGATCTCCAAGATTGTAAACAAGTTGAACAACTGGTGGAAAGGCAGAAGGCTGGATATGAAAGTTGTGATAAGGAGAGAGTCTAGGACGGCACTAGCGGGAAGGGCCGTGGTGGCCATAGTAATCGTCGTGGCAAGGTTGATTAGCAGAAGGAGAAGCACGCTAGGGGCCGTGAGAAAAAGGAAAGTGAAGACGACAATGAAGAGGAGGATGATGAAACCAGTGAATAGGAATTTCAGAAGGCTACTGAGGCAATGTGCATTGATGGGGCCGCATCCTTGCACTCCTCTCGCCGCCAACTCAAGTAGTGGGCGCGTGAGGTTAATGCAGTAGAGCCGGAGGAAAACGCTCGAGAACCACTCAAATGGTCCCGCACGCCCATCATCTTTTAAGTTGAGGATCATCCAGATCACACCACTACGGTTGGATGCTTGCCATTGTTGGTTTCACCAACAATCCGTAACCTCAAGGTCACAAAGATGTTGGTTGATGGCGGGGTAGGGTTGTGTTTGATTTCCCCTGATGTGCTTAAGAAACTTCAAATTCCTGATGAAGACCTGAAGAAGACTGGCACATTCCAGGGGATCAACCAAGGAATGAGCCATCCAAAGGGAAAGATTACTTTGCCAGTGACATTTGGCGGGGAAATAAATTTTGGGACTTGAAAGGTTTATTTGATATTGTTGACCTTCCCCTACCATTCAACGGAATCCTTAGTCGTCCAGCTTTGTCCAAGTTCATGGCGGCATCCCATTACGAGTTTAACACCTTGAAGATGCCAGGCTCTATGGGAGTCATCTCCATTCCATCAGATAAGAGAGATGCAGTTATCTGCATCGATAAGATGTACAGAGATGCAATAGCAGTAGAGGCCGTCAAGGCCTTAGCTCCCGCCAAGGAGAAAAAGAAAGTTAAGAAAGCTGGCAAGGACACCGAGAAGGACCCCGGGAAGTGTGCCTCTTCAGAGTGCCCTGCACCTGGCAGCGACCTACCGGAAAGTTCGGCTAGTAAGAAACCCAAGGCTGCTCCCCATACAACAAAAAATTCTGGTGAGGCAGGATGTCACTGATGATACCATTACCATTAGTGCCATCCTTGATGACAAATAGGAAGTGCGCTAGTTGCCTTCCTGCGGGCAAATGTCTATGTGTTTGCATGGCAACCATTTGACATCCCTAGTGTTTCCAAGGAGGTAATCGAGCACCACCTTGTTATCTGCCCTCATGCCCGTGCCGTCAAGCAGAAGGTCGCAAAGCCAACCTTGGAGTGGCAGGAGTTCATTGCCAAAGAGATCAAGAAACTTGAAGCAGCAGGTTTAGTGAGGGGAGTGTTGCACCCAACTTGGTTAGCAAATCTGGTAGTGGTGCGCAAGGCAAATGGGAAGTGGAGACTTTGTATTGACTTCACTGACTTGAACAAAGCGTGTCCAAAAGATCCCTTCCCCTTGCATGCATCGACCAAATCATCGATTCCACTTCGGGATGCGATTTGCTCTCCTTCCCTAATGCATACTCCGGCTACCATTAGATCTTCATGGCCAAGGAAGATGAAGAGAAGACCGCGTTTATTACCCCATGTGGCATGTACTGCTTTGTATGTATGCCTTTCGGGATAAAAAGCGTCAGTTCTATGTTTGCAAGAGCTGTACAGATTAGTTTTGAGCCTCAACTACACAAAAACATATATGCCTACATGGATGACATAGTGGTCAAGATTAGAGATAATTCTACATTCATCCAAGATTTGGAAGAAACTTTTGCAAATCTGCGGAATATCAACTTGAAGCTCAACCCAAAGAAATGTGTGTTTGGTGTTCCGTCCGGCAAGCTCCTTTGATTTTTTATGTCTCAAAGAGGGATAGAAGCCAACCCCGACAACATCAAGGCAATAGAGTAGATCCAAGCCCTGAAAATTGTCAAGGATGTAAGACGCCTGGCTGGCTATGTTGCCGCGCTGAGTAGGTTCACTTCAAAATTCATCGAGCGTGCCTTGCCGTTCTTCAAAATTGTCATGAAGCAGAGGCCACGCTCTGGGATTTGAAAAGCTACCTTTCATCTGCACCAACTTTGGTGGCGCCTATGCCACGGGAATCATTGTTACTGTACCTCGCCGAGGGAGTCCTGGACTAAGGGGTCCTCGGATAGCCGTACTATATACTTTGGCCAAACTATTGGACTATGAAGATACAAGATAGAAGACTTCTTCCTGTGTCCGGATGGGACTCTCCTTTGCGTGGAAGGCAAGCTTGGTGATTCGGATATGTAGATTCCTTTCTCTGTAACCGACTTTGTGTAACCCTGGCCCCCTCCGGTGTCTATATAAACTAGAGGGTTTAGTTCGTAGGACGACAATCATAACCTCATAGGCTAGGCTTCTAGGGTTTAGCCATTACGATCTTGTGGTAGAACAACTCTTGTAATACTCATATTCATCAAGATCAATAAAGCAGGAAGTAGGGTATTACCTCCATAGAGAGGGCCCGAACCAGGGTAAACATTATGTCCCCTGCCTCCTATTACCGTTAGCCTTAGACATGTAGTTCGGGACCCCCCTACCCGAGAACTGCCAGTTTTGACACCGACATTGGTGCTTTCTTTGAGAGTTCCGTTGTGACGTCGAAGACAGGCTTAATGGCTCGCCTTGTTATCAAGGACAACATCACCTCCGGGGGAGCCCTGGCCTTAGGCCAAACCCTCCGGCTGGGTGGCTTTATCATGGCCGCCCGTTTGGCCGTCAGGCCAACGATGACCTCTCGGGTCATCGAAAATTGCCTCCGCGTCAGCTCGGAATACTCCGAACCTATGGACCAACGGAGTTATCGTCTTTAAACAAACTCCTGGATCACATGGCTGCCTTGGGAGTCGGTACGGACTACGATTAGATTGGGCTTAAACCCGATCAGAGAGAAATTGAATCTCCACCGATCACCCATCAGATAGCGGTAGTGGAGGAGCAACACGACGACTCTCCCCCTATGTTGAGGATGAACTATGTCCGGATCTCCGAGCTCACAGTGCCGGATACTTGCCCGCGGGAAGAGATGCCCCGTATTCCGAACTTAGAATCAGACTATGGGCCTGAAAAATTGGTTGATATCCCGGAGTCCGAACTGTTAAGTTCGGAAGTTTCTCAAGCTCCGAATCCCAGATTGGGTCAAGGTTCAGACTTAAATCCACCCAGCCACCTAGTTATAAGCGATCTTACCTACATCAGACAGCAGTCCCAAGAAACGGTCCATTACTTTTGGGCCAAATTCCGCCTTGTCAAGGACAGGATCAAGGACTGCCGCGATGAAGATGCAATCTCATTATTCTGCAAAAACTGCGCGGATGAGGGAATCCTCAACACAATCAATTGCCGTCATGTATCACACTTTGCTGACTTTGCAAACATAGTACAGAAGTACTGCGCAACGGAAAGCGCCTGGAAAACTCAGGCAGCCTCTTGGGAGCCACCGGTTTCCACTAAACCCCTCGTCTGGACAAAAAGGATGCACGCTCACCGGTCGCCTAATCCAATAACAAAAAAATCAAAGCCCATTACGGGGCGCGGAACCGTTCTGGAGGGATGGCTCGATAGGCCATGCAAGATACACACAACACCGGATACCATACCAACCCATAGCCTTAGAGCATGTTGGATACTCTGGCAGGTGGCTGAGAGCGGCGAGGATCTCCTCACCGAAAACACCGCAGAGCAACATCCCATGGAAGACAACAACCCTACAGTATTGACAGTCTTCAAGACTTTCGCCTCAAACAATAGGCGCAAAAGGGCACTCCCGGCCTCGCTGAAGTCTTCCAAGTTGCAGCAATAAACCACTGGAATGACACGGCCATAACTTTCAACGCCAGTGACAAACAAATATTCAGAATAGTCCGGACACTTGCCACATTAGTCCTCAGTCCAATGGTGGACGGCTTTCGGCTTACCAAAGTGCTCATGGACGGTGGCAGTGGACTAAACCTCATTTACGAGGAAACTCTCAACAAAATGGAAATAGACAGGAGCCGCATTGAGCAAAGTAATACGACCTTTTGAGGAATTATTCCTAGTCGGGAGGCGTGATGTGCGGGAAAAATCACACTCGATCTGGTATTCGGCACGCCGGAGAATTATCGGTCCGAAGAAATAACCTTTCAAGTGGCCCCTTTCAACAGTGGATATCACGCCCTGTTAGGGCAAGACGCATTTGCAAGCTTCCAAGCTATACCCCACTACAGCTACATGAAGCTCAAGATGCCCGGGCCCAATGGAATCATCACTCTTGCCAGTGATCCGGACATAGCACACCGCGCCGAAAACAAAACCGCCGCCTTGGCCCTCGAGGCATTGTCTGAAGCCCTCACGGCCAAAGAATTAACCGCACTGCGCTCCACGGTGGATAGGGACGATGTGATACTTGATAAGCTATCCAAATCCACCTCCTTTAAACTAACAGACGAAATAGTCAAATTCCAGGTCCACCCAATGGACTCCACGAAGACAGCATCCATCGGAGCACAGCTGGACCCCATGGTCCATGCCGCACTGTGGGCGTTCCTACGTGAAAACTGGGATATTTTTGCCTGGCACCCTTTTGATATGCTAGGAATCCCATGCAGGCTGGCCGAACATAGCCTAAACATATTGAAGGGATACAAGCCGGTCAAGCAAACATTATGGTGCTTTTGCGAACCCAAACGACAAGCCATGGGAGAGGAGCAAGCCAAGTTACTCGAGGCCGGATTCATCAGAGAGAGAAAACACCCAGACTGGCTAGCAAACCTGGTGATGGTACCAAAGAAGGATAAATCCTGGCACCTATGCATCGATTTCAAAGACCTCAACAAGGCTTGCCCTAAGGATCCTTTTCCCCTCCACCGCATTGATCAGATCATCGATGCTACCGCAGGACACGACTCACTGTCTTTCCTTAACGCATACTCCGAATACCATCAAATCAAGATGAAGGAGTCCGATCAAGCCGCAACGACATTTATCACCCCATACGGGCCTTTCTGCTTCTATGCCCTTCGGGCTTAAAAACGCCGGGGCCACCTATCAACGCATGATTCAAACATGCCTGGAGAAACAAATCGGCAAGACAGTTCAAGCATACGTGGATGACGTAGTCATCAAAACTAGACACGTCGAGTCATTAATAAACAATCTGTGTCTTACATTCGACAACCTCTGAACACATCAAGCTCAATCCGGAAAAATGCTCTTTCGGCGTTCCCGCCGAAAAGCTTCTGGGCTTCATTGTTTCCAATAGAGGAATTGAGGCAAACCCAGCTAAAATCTGAGCTTTGTCACAGTTGGCTACGCCAACAGACCTCAAACAAGTCCAAAAACTATCCAGATGTGTGGCAGCTTTGAGCCGCTTTATCTCCAGACTAGGAGAAAAGGCATTGCCACTCTATCGCCTCCTCCGACGAACTGATCACTTCGAGTGGACGGACGCGACAACAGCCGGGTTGGAAGAAATAAAGGCTCTTCTAGCAAGTAACCCAATCCTGGCCGCGCCAAACATCGACGAACCCATGTTATTATACATATCGGCCACACACCAAGTTGTGAGTGCGGTACTCGTCGTCAAATGAGAGGAGGACGAACACAAACTCCCGCTTCAGAAGCCGGTATACTACGTATCCACTGTCCTCACACCATGCAAATCCCGGTACCCTCATTACCAAAAAATAGCATACGCAGTCTTCATGGCATCCCGGAAGCTACGACACTACTTTCAAGAGTGCTCAATAATGGTGGCTTCCAAAGTACCTCTCAATGACATAATAAACAACCATGACGTTATGGGCCGGATTGCAAAGTGGGCCATTGAGCTCCTCCCATTTGACATATCATACAAACCGCACCAGGCCATTAAATCCCAGGTATTGGCCGACTTCATCGCTGAATGGACAGAGGCCGAACTCCCTAAAGAGTATGACACATATTCCAACTGGGTCATGCTCTTCGACGGCTCCAAAATGCTGGCAGGCCTAGGGGCAGGCATTGTCCTAAATCCCCTACTAGAGATACTGTTCAGTACGTCCTACAAATATTATCCACGGACTCCAATAATGCAGCCGAGTATGAAGCCTTATTGCATGGTCTTCGGATGGCCGTCTCCATGGGCATACAATGCCTGGAAGTGCGCGGGGATTCAAACCTCGCAATATCTCAAATAAATGGAGATTTCGATGCCAAAGATCTGAAGATGGCAATTTACTGTAACGCCATTCTTAAAATGTCAACTCGCTTCGAGGGGCTCGAGTTTCACCATGTGGCTCGAGAAAGTAATCAAGCGACAGATGTCCTTGCTCGCATCGGTGCCAAGCGCGACCCCGTCTCACCTAACATCTTCCTGGAAAGGCTCTTCAAGCCATCCGTGGTGTGGCAAGGGGAGAGCAATAATACCAGTCCGGATCCGAATACAACCCCAGATTCTGAACACACCGACATCACCGGCGGCTCAGCCACCGAAATTACACCATCGGCCCATCTCATCATGGCGGTTATCGCCCCATGGACCGAACCCTTTTTGGCCTACCTTAATAGGCGAGAACTTCCTGAGGATCAGAATGAGGAACGCTGCATTGTGCGGCGCTCTAAAGCCTATAGGGTTCACGAAGAAAAGCGCTACCGGAGTACTTCAAAGATGTATCTCCGAGGACGAAGGGCGGTAGCTTTAGGCTGAAATTCATGCCGGTCTCGGTGGTCACCACGCCGCAGCTCGGGCCCTTGTAAGTAAGGCCTTCCGTACAGGTTTCTATTGGCCAACGGCCCGAGCAGATGCACATGACCTTGTCTAGCATTGCGTTGGATGCCAGCTTTTTGCCAACGAAAGCCATATGCCACCCACCGCTTTACAAACAATCCCCATAACCTGGCCTTTTGCGGTCTGGGGGCTTGATATGGTCGGACCCCTTAAAGGAGGAAGCCATAAGAAAAAATATTTTTGATCATGGTGGATAAATTCACTAAGTGGATAGAGGCCAAACCAGTTAAAACGGCCGTAGCCGGGCCAGTGATAGACTTTATATCCGGTGTTGTGCACCATTATGGTGTTCCACACAGTATCATCACCGACAACGGCTCCAATTTCACAGCCGATGAGGTGAAGGCCTCGTGTGCCAATCTGGGCATCAAGCTCGATTACGCCTCTGTCTATCACCCACAAACCAACGGTCAGGTCGAACTCGCCAATGGTCTTATTATGAGCGGCATTAAACCTAGGATAGTGCGGTCTTTGAAGGAATCAGATAAGCACTGGGTCGAGGAGGTCGACTCCGTACTTTGGGGGTTGCGGACCACGTCCAATTGTTCAGCCAGATATACACCTTTCTTCATGGTGTACGGCGCAGAGGCCGTATTGCCCTGCGACATTATTCATGACTCAGCTCGAGTGCGCATGTATGAAGAGAGAGAAGCCGATCTTGATCGGCAGGACAACTTAGATGCCCTGGAGGAGGAGCGAGATGTTGCAAAAGCCCGCTCCGCATTCTATCAATAACAGGCCCGCAGATATCAAAGCAGAGAGGCACAGGCCAAGACTTCTAATATTGGCGAACTCGTTCTACACTTGCCGGAGAAGAAAAAGGACAAACTCAAGCCCAAGTGGGAGGGTCCCTTCATCATTGACGAAGTTCTCACCGGAGGAGTGTACCACCTGCGTGATGCATCAGACAACCGCCTAGAGCCGAACCCATGGAATGCTGCCAGACTCCGAAGATTCTATGCCTTGCGCCGGACTCTTCATTCATCTCCTTTCTCCCCTTTTAATTTCCATTATTTATTTTTATCTCTTTTCGTCTTCCTTTTTTAGCACTGTAAAGCTCTTGTAGGGCTAAACCGTACACCTATGATGCATACAATTCTTAACATGTATGTCAATTATACATGGGGGCTTCTCGTACAGAAGCTTATTATTATTATTATTATTATTTTTCGAGCATCAAGCTCACCACATATGTGTATTTTCCACGTATGTACCTTTTCTTTGCGATTATATGCATCGATATGACTTAAGTTTTTGGCCAAGCTGGGTTTCCTGGCTCCTGTGCTTATGCCCTACGTTCCCGTTAGTACGTCTAGGGCATAAAGGGAGCACCTCTGAGATTGTTACTGCCAGGTCATCCGGATGTGTACCTCAGACTGGGTGAAGCCGAAAGCTAGCGTTCTTAAGGGAATATTCGGCCGGCGGACTAAAGATGTTGTTTACCTATCACATTATGAACCCCCAGATGTTATGCACACTGTGATTTTTTCGACCACAGTTTGGACATGCACATTAATGCATGCTTACCTAGGGAAAGGAACCCTTAACGGAACTATTCTCTATGGAAGATGTTTCTTACGATCCAAATGTAATATAACATAACTAGCCGGATACTTGTCTGTTCAAGCAACTATGACCCCTACGCCTGGTTTCCACGCATACCCCGGTTTACATTACCGAGCGGGTATCCGGAAGCCCTCCGCACCTTCGGGTCCAAAGGTTGAAGCGAAAAGGTCCGCGATGACAAGTGTTTATACAATTCACCTAGAGACATAATTTGTCAAATGAAGTACATAGTCACTTAGACTCAAAGACTTCTTCCTCTAGGTCATCCAACAAGCTATCTAGCCTACAATCCTGTTGGGAATACTTGGCATCTACTTGTACTTGGTCATATACCAAGCTAACGGGAATTTCTTCTCCATTTGACCCTACAGGTCCGACCCGGGCCATGTGATTTGGGTCGATCTTGGTATACCGAGTTTTCACCATTGCCCAGGCTTCTCGCGCACCTTCCCGGCGGGCCGATACCTTCCATAATCGGAAGCGTCGTCGTGCTCCCTTGAATAGTTGTACAAGCCCCTCCATACTTCCTGTAGGAGAGTCGGATGGCCATAAGGCCTTGGCCATACTTTGCATCACCTGCCGAGCTCGCTCGTGAATTTGCGACAGCTCTTGTAGCAGATCGCTCGACGATCCAGACACCTCCTCTTCGGGACGGCCCGTCAATTTACCTACAGACATAATTATTGTCAGTTTCTTTCCTTGCCGAACTATGTAAATGTAAGTCCAAATACATACCAAATATGCCGCCTCACAGCTTCTTATTCTCCTTCACGGAGTCAACTAGCTGGGCTCACACATCTTTTAGCTCTTCACCGAGCTTGGTGTTGGCATCCTGCAGTTTGTTCTTCTCCATCCTGACTTTTGTCGGTACATGTTCGCCCGCAGCCAGTTGCCTTTGAGCTCCTGGATTTCCCGCTCGTGCGACTTCCGGTGCCTCTGTCATCAGATTTGCACCTGTATTAGTACTTCTGATATATGATCATGTTTTCTCGATAGAGGGGAACATTACCAGACACTGCCTTCTTGGATTTCTGCAACTCGGTAGTAGCAACAGTTAGCTGGGCTGGACACTTCTTCATATCTTGAGACAACAGGTCGTTCTTCTCTTTGAGCACTTGGGTATACAATGATCCTTAAATCAGTTGCTTAAACTGCTTCAAGTCTTGGGGGCTACTAGTATATAATTATCAGAATTGTGCAAGTATGAACTTACCCGCATATCCTTCAAATATTGATCTGTAGCTTTGGAAAGCCCATCTCGAGCAGCTCGGATGTATGCATCACCCGAGTTGAAGGTGTTGAAAGCCTCTTCTGAAAAACCAGGGTCGCGAAGAGCGGCCCACCAGCGCCGATGATTCATGGCGCTTTCCACTTTGGAGTTTGTGGCGGATACTTTATCCGAATCCTCCATAGAAGGACAATCCGGTGTCACTTCCGCGTTAGCCTCAGTCCTCGTGACAGGGTCCGGAATCCGGCTAGTAGAGGCATGACCGGCAGGATCCCCGGACACAGTCTGGCGAATGTTTTTCCTGATAAGACACACCGGATAGTGTCATACTTTAAGATGACGATCATGGGGTATATTTAAAACCATACCTATTCAATGAAGGCTCAGCCATATCACTATTTGCCTTCCTCTTCGAAGGCCTGCGCGTCACCTCTGGTGCTGTGTGGCGCGCCGATCGCCTCCCCTCTAGAGCATAATATAGTGCGGTGGGTAAGGCGGAAGAAGGAAATTCTCCCAAAGGACAAGTCTCCTAATTACTTACATGCAACACAGGGAGGAGACCGGGATAGTCAGCGATGATGGCCACTTCGGTGCCGTCACAGCTCGCTTGGTAAAACACCCCTTCCTCGAGCTCCACAAATATATCCGGATCCTCCTCGAATCCGGGATCAAGGGCCTGGTTGTGGTCCTCTGGCTGTGGTGCGGGGCTGTGGATCTCCCTGACGACTTTTCACCATTCCTGTTATAAATGACGGGTTAGTATTTATGAAAAAGGATTCAGGGAGTTGATGGAGTAGAGTAGTGGTACGGAAACTCACCCAGCTGGGAGGGTTGTACATGGAAAATCCATCCCTAGGCTTAATGTGGGTGAAACCCTCCTCCCCCTTGTATAAATCAGACAGTATTTTCGCCACGGCAGTGGAAGTGTCCGGACCCTTCCGACCATAGCGAGTGGCATCATCTTCTCCATTGAAGTGCCTCATACGTCCATTTCGCATCATGCTTTTATAACAATATTTATTGCATTATGGGCTGTTATTACACATCATATCTCAATACTTATGGCTATTCTATCTTATTTTACAAGGTTTACCATGAAGCGGGGGAATGCCGGCAGCTGGAATCCTGGCTGGAAAAGGAGCAAACGTTGGAAACCTATTCTGCACAGCTGCAAAAGTCCTGAAACTCCATGAAACAACTTTTTGGAATTAATAAGAATTTTTGAGCAAAAGAAATGCGCCAAGGGGCCCACACCCTGTCCGGGAGATAGGGGGCGCCCCCCTATAGGGGCTGCCCTCCTATCTCCTGGGCCCCCTGGTGGGCCTCCAGCGTCCATCTTCTGCAATATCATCACTTTTACCCTGGAAAAAATCGGGGGCAAGCTTACGGGACGAAACTCCACCGCCACGAGGCGAAACCTTGGCGGAATCAATCTAGGGCTCTGGCAGAGCCGTTCTGCCGGGGACACTTCCCTCCGAGAGGGGGAAATCATCACCAACGTCATCACCAATGATCCTCTCATCGGGAGGGGGTCAATCTCCATCAACATCTTCACCAGCACCATCTCCTCTCAAAACCCTAGTTCATCTCTTGTATCCAATCTTGTAACAAAACCACAAATTGGTACCTGTGGGTTGCTAGTAGTGTTGATTACTCCTTGTAGTTGATGCTAATTGGTTTACTTGGTGGAAGATCATATGTTCAAATCCTTTATGCATATTATTACTCCTCTGATTATGAACATGAATATGCTTTGTGAGTAGTTGCGTTTGTTCCCGAGGACATGGGTGAAGTCTTGCTATTAGTAGTCATGTGAATTTGGTATTCGTTCGATATTTTGATGAGATGTATGTTGTCTTTTCCTCTAGTGGTGTTATGTGAACGTCGACTACATGACACTTCACCATTATTTGGGCCTAGAGGAAGGCATGGGGAAGTAATAAGTAGATGATGGGTTGCTAGAGTGACAGAAGCTTAAACCCTAGTTTATGCGTTGCTTCGTTAGGGGCTGATATGGATCCATATGTTTAATGCTGTGGTTAGGTTTACCTTAATACTTATTTTGTAGTTGAGGATGCTTGCAATAGGGGTTAATCATAAGTGGGATGCTTCTCCAAGTTAGGGCAGTACCCAAGTACCGGTCCACCCACATATCAAATTATCAAAGTACCGAACGCGAATCATATGAACATGATGAAAACTAGCTTGACGATAATTCCCAATGTGTCCTTGGGAGCTCCTTTATCATTATTAGAAATTGCCCAGGCTTATCCTTTGCTACATAAAGGATTGGGCCACCTTGCTGCACTTTATTTACTTTATTTACTTGTTACTCGTTACTATTTATCTTATCACAAAACTATCTATCACCTACAATTTCAGTGCTTGCAGAGAAAACCTTACTGAAAACCACTTATCATTTCCTTCTGCTCCTCGTTGGGTTCGACACTCTTACTTATCCAAAGGACTATGATAGATCCCCTACACTTGTGGGTCATCAGTGCCACATAGGGTTCCCTCGGTATTGGAGTGGCCGAACCCCTCACATTATGGATATCGCCATAACCTCGACTATTGATAATCCAGATTGAGCGAGCGTCTTTATCTTGCTCATCAGTTGGTGGACTTCCATACTATCTTCCTCCCTAGGACTTCGAGGATGCCAGTTGAGGTGCTTCTTCAATGGAGTACTTGAATATTCGGGAAGACCCCTCCGTATTGGGTTAGGAAGGGAAACGTCTCCAACATAAAACCATTCAAAAGGCCATTCTTCGGATGCCTTCTTCGGGTGCCGGATAGGTATCCGGTTCCGGCGATGCGACATATCTCGGCTCCGCCCACTTGGAATATCGATCCCTCCTGATTACGAGGGACGAGGCAAAACAACTTCTTCCATAACTTGAAATGAGCCTCGCAACCCAGAAATATCTTGCAAAGGCAACATAACCCGCAATATGCAGGATGGAGGCAAGTGTGAAGTTGTGCAGTTGGAGGCCATAGTGCTCCAGAAGCCCTCGGAGGAATGGATTGATTGGAAATCCAAAACCTCTCAACAAATAGGGAGCAAAACATACTCGTTCCCCCCTGGATGGGTTGGGGAACTTCTCCTCCTGCTCCCCACCATCGAAGGAAGCCAATCCGGCTCGTACATGGACTAGATCTGCGGGAGGAAGGAATCCCTGGGTCTACAGCTTCACCAGTTGGTCGTGGGATACGGAACACTTTTCCCAATCGCCTTGTTTGGGGCTGTGAGGGCGTGAGGAGGAGCTGGGAGCGCTAGCCATGTTGGGGTGGTTTCTGTGGGCAAGCTCCGAGTATTCCTCGTTTGGGGGATATGGTGTGGATTAGATCTGAAGATCCCCGTCTCTTTAAATAGACAATTTTCTCATGGTCAGGGTGGTAAGTGCAAAAATGCCCCGACCTCTCGCATTCGCTCGACACATGGAAACTGAAATCATGAAGGTGCAGAAGCTAAGGAGTGCGACTTTAAATGGAAAGCTGGATACCGCTCTTTAAGTCAAGTACTTTGAAGTATTCGGAGAAGGAACCTGCCTTGCAATGCCGAAGACAATCAGCATGTTGGACTCATCATCATTGAAGCCTGGTACGGGGGCTACTGAGGGAGTCCTAGACTAAGGGGTCCTGGGATAGCCGGACTATATACTTTGGCCGGACTGTTGGACTATGAAGATACAAGATAGAAGGCTTCTTCCCGTGTCTGTATGGGACTCTCCTTTGCATGGAAGGAAAGCTTGGCAATTTAGATATGTACATTCCTTTCTCTGTAACCGACTTTGTTTAACCCTAGCCCCTCCGGTGTCTATATAAACCAGAGGGTTTAGTCCGTAAGACGATAATCATAACCTCATAGGCTAGGCTTCTAGGGTTTAGCCATTACGATCTCGTGGTAGATCAACTCTTGTAATACTCATATTCATCATGATCAATCAAGCAGGAAGTAGGGTATTACCTCCATAGAGAGGGCCCGAACCTGGGTAAACATTGTGTCCCCCACCTCCGGTTACCATTAGCCTTAGGCGCACAGTTCGGGACACCCTACCCGAGATCCGTCGGTTTTGACACCAACACTCGTAGCCAGTGGCGGACCTAGGATTGGCTGACGCCCCAGGCAAGAAACTAAGGGCTAAAACCTACCCCAAAAAACTTCAGTTATAAGCCATACAAAAGTCAATCTAGGATGCATAACTAATAAGAAACCGAACATAATATTCAATCGCAGCATTTGCTCCATGATGGGTCAATTAATGAAGTAAAACAAATCAAAAGATAATATGTAGCATAGATAGATGATATAAAAGATTAATACCAAATCAAAGGATTGGTTGGTCTGAGCCTCCCATGATTACATCTTCAATACCAGAAGAAGCTAAACATTCAATCATCAATTTTGAAATGCAAGTTAGTGCATAATATAGCAAGTAAAACAAGTTAATGATACATGCAAAATGTGAAAACTTACGTATAGGACGAGGCAAAATGCCTTTACGTGTGCGATAACCTTGAAATCGCTCGATGATCTTTGATTCTTCAATGCTAACAAATACATCTCGCTCAATGTAACATACCATTCTATGATTCATCCAATCATCACCCATTTTGTTCCTCAATCCAGTCTTGATAATGCTCATTGCTAAGAATGCTCTTTCCACTGTTGCGGTTGCAATAGGTAAAATCAATGCTAACTCAACAAGATGGTAAACCAAGGGAAAAGTTGTGTGCATGTAACTTTTAACCATATTCATGGCAAGATGACCAAGATCATTGCAAGTCATCAAATGTGGATCAACTCTTGCTTCCTGAATGAATGAGTCTAGTTGGTTTCTAAGGACAAAAGTAACTTCATGTGTAGAAAAGTCAGCAGCATAGATATTAAAAAGATCTACTAGCTTATCTTCATTATAATTGGCAAATGAATTCTTGGGATCAAGACAAGCAATGCATCTCAACAATTGAGTAGACCTTTCAGCAAAGCGGTTGTTTAACTCCACAATAAGTTGATCATGCAACACATTGAATATTTCAATTATGACATGATGGTTGTAAGTTACCAATTGCCCACCCCAAGTCCTTGAACATCCATTCACAGTTCTTGTATATTCCATATTTGGCACTACAATGTTGTATTTCACACAAAAGTCTGTAACCTCTTTAAAGAGCTC
Organism: Triticum aestivum; assembly: GCF_018294505.1. Taxonomy (NCBI): domain Eukaryota; kingdom Viridiplantae; phylum Streptophyta; class Magnoliopsida; order Poales; family Poaceae; genus Triticum; species Triticum aestivum. The sequence continues at coordinate 348,000,564 of NC_057804.1, read as the reverse complement.
ATCCCAACCATTCTGCCTTATCTCTTGGACATCCTCTAATGTGGTTTTAATCAATCTCATAGCACGTACAATATTCTGATTTTTCAATTGCAAGCATTGTCACAGATTGTTAGTCCTGCCCAATAATGTAATCGTAAGATGCAATATGAGAACAAATTCAGAGGACTCCGTGTGCTCTATCAACCCGCGGTTGTGGTTCTTTGGGAAAATTATCTGCATCATTATGTAGATTTTCTAATACCTTTCGAACTGGTTTCCACATCTCAACAAGACGGCACAATATTTTGTGATGTGATCCCCATCGTGTATCACCAGGTCTTGCAAGGTTAGTTAATTGGTTTTTCCCTCTTCCCACAAGAAGTTCCCCAGCCTCTATTTGGCGCACTATCTCATCATGTTGCTCTTGGGTTAATTGATCATGTCTTTTACAAGATGCATTAACAATGTTAACAACCATGCTTGTGTACTCAAAAAAATCCCCTTACTGACGAACAACACTTGGCAACAGCAACAACCACTAATTGTAACTGATGGGAAAAACAATGTATATAATGAGCATAAGGATTTTCCTCCAAGATCAATCTTTGCAACCCGTGAAATTCCCCACTCATGTTTGAAGCCCCGTCATAACCCTGCCCTCTCAAATTAGACAACACTATTTTTTTCAAATAGTGCTGGCGTCGGCCAAATTGGCACGTTAGCTGGTAGTGCTGGCGTGGTTATTTTTGCTAACATCGCTACTATGTGGGCCCAACTATTGTGACCAGTTGCAAGATACTACTGGCGTACAATTTATGAGAATGCCATAGATACGTAACCTAGTGTTGTCTGCTACTTCTCGAGCTTGCGTTGATTTTTCCCTTGAAGAGGAAAGGGTGATGAAGCAAAGTGGAGATAAGTATTTCTCTCAGTTAAGAACCAAGGTATCAATCCAGTAGGAGGCACAAGCAAGTCTCCAATCTATGCACCTGCACAAACTAACAAGCAGTTGCACACAAAGCGAAAAAGGGGTTATCAATCCCTTCACGGTCACGAACAAGAGTGAGATCTGATAGAGATAGGTATAAAAGATAAATAAAAGAGCAAACTAAAGTAAATATAAATTAATTGCAACAATGCATTTTTGGGTTTTTTGGTTTATAGATCCGAAAATATGGGAGCCATAGGTTTCACTAGAGGCTTCTCTTTTGAAAGAAAACATACAGTGGGTAAATAAATTACTGTCGAGCAATTGATAGAAAAGCGCAAAGTTATGACGATATCCAAGGCATTGATTTTGAATATAGGCATAATGTCTGTGTCAAGTCGACTGACTCCCGTCTGCATCTACTAATATTACTCCGCACATCGACCGCTATCCAGCATGCATCTAGAGTATTAAGTTCATAAGAAGGAAGTAACGCCTTAAGTAAGATGAAATGATGTAGAGGGATAAACTCAAGCAATATGATGAAAACCCCATCGTTATCCTTGATGGCGACAATACAATACATGCCTCGCTACCCCTGCTTTGTCACTGGGTGAGGACCCCGCAAGATTGAACCCAAAACTAAACACCTGTCCCATTGCAAGAAAAAGCAATCTAGTTGGCCAAACCAAACCGATAATTCGAAGAGAAATACAAAGATATTTAATCATGCATAAAAGAGTGTAGAACAGACTGAAATAATATTCATAAATAATCTGATCATAAATCCACAATTCAACGGATCTTTACAAACACACCACAAAAGAATATTACGTCGGATAGACCTCCAAGAATATCGAGGAGAACATTGTATTGAAGATCAAAGAGAGACAAGAAGCCATCTAGCTACTAGCTATGGAACCGTAGGTTTGTGGTAAACTAATCACGCTTCATCAGAAGGGCAACAAGTTTCATGTAGATGCCCTCCGTGATCGAGTCCCCATCCGACAGGGTGCTGGAAAAGACCCCGAGATGGGATCTCACAGGAACAGAGGCTTACGGTGGCGGAAAAGTATTTTGGTGGATGCTTCTGTTGGTTTGGGAATATTTGGGAATTTAAAATGCAAAGATTAGGGTTGGAGGACTCCCAAGGGGCCCACAAGCCCTGAGGGCGCCCACCCATGGGGCGTGCCTAGGAGGCTTGTGGCCTCCTCGGGAAGCTTCTGGCCCCCTCTCCTGTAGGGGAATGTAGTAATTTCAAAATTTTCCTACGCGCATGAAAGATCATGGTGATGCATAGCAACGAGAGGGGAGAGTGTTGTCCATGTACCCTCGTAGACCGAAAGCGGAAGCGTTAGAACAACGCGGTTGATGTAGTCGTACGTCTTCACGGCCCGACCAATCAAGCACCGAAACTACGGCACCTCCGAGTTCTAGCACACGTTCAGCTCGATGACGATCCCCGTACTCCGATCCAGCAGAATGTCGGGGAACAGTTCCGTCAGCACGACGGCGTGGTGACGATCTTGATGTTCTACTGTCGCAGGGTTTCGCCTAAGCACCGCTACAATATTATCGAGGACTATGGTGGAGGGGGGCACCGCACACGGCTTAGAGATCAAGAGATCAATTGTTGTTGTGTCTAGATGTGCCCCCCTACCCCCGTATATAAAGGAGTGGAGGAGGGGGAGAGGGCTGGCCCCTATGGCGCGCCCTGGAGGAATCCTACTCCCACCGGGAGTAGGATTCCTCACCTTCCATGTAGTAGGAGTAGGAGACAATGAAGGGGGAGGGGGAAGAGAAGGAAGGAGGGGGCGCCGCCCCTCCCCCTAGTCCAATTCGGACTAGTCATTGGGGGGGGGGGGGCGGCCTGCCTCTCTCTCTCTCCCCTAAAGCCCAATAAGGCCCATATACTTCTTCCCCCGTATTCCCGTAACTCCCCGGTACTCCGAAAAATACCCGAACCACTCGGGAACCTTTCCGATGTCCGAATATAGTCGTCCAATATATCGATCTTTATGTCTCGACCATTTCGAGACTCCTCGTCATGTCCCCGATCTCATCCGGGACTCCGAACTCCTTCGTTACATCAAAACTCATAAACTCATAATAAAACTGTCATCGAAACCTTAAGCGTGCGGACCCTATGGGTTCGAGAACTATATAGACATGACCGAGACACGTTTCCGGTCAATAAAAAATACCGGAACCTGGATGCTCATATTGGCTCCTACATATTCTTCGAAGATCTTTATCGATCAAACCGCATAACAACATACGTTGTTCCTATTGTCATCGGTATGTTACTTTCCGAGATTCAATCGTCGGTATCTCAATACCTAGTTCAATCTTGTTACCGGCAAGTCTCTTTACTCGTTATGTAATGTATCATCCTGCAACTAACTCATTAGCCACATTGCTTGCAAGGCTTATAGTGATGTGCATTACCGAGAGGGCCCAGAGATACCTCTCCGCAATCGGAGTGACAAATCCTAATCTCGAAATACGCCAACTCTACATGTACCTTTGGAGACACCTGTAGAGATCCTTTATAATCACCCAGTTACGTTGTGACGTTTGGTAGCACATAAAGTGTTCCTCCGTAAACGGGAGTTGCATAATCTCATAGTTATAGGAACATGTATAAGTCATGAAGAAAGCAATAGCAACATACTAAACGATCAAGTGCTAAGCTAACGGAATGGATCAAGTCAATCACATCATTCTTCTAATAATGTGATCCCGTTAATCAAATGACAACTCATGTCTATGGCTAGGAAACACAACCATCTTTGATCAACAAGCTAGTCAAGTAGAGGCATACTAGTGACACTATGTTTGTCTATGTATTCACACATGTATTATGTTTCCGGTTAATACAATTCTAGCATGAATAATAAACATTTATCATGAAATAAGGAAATAAATAATAACTTTATTATTGCCTCTAGGGCATATTTCCTTCAGTCTCCCACTTGCACTAGAGTCAATAGTCTAGTTCACATCGCCACCAATATTCATATCTGTATATGATTAACACCCATAGTTCACATCGTCATGTGACCAACACCCAAAGGGTTTACTAGAGTCAATAATCTAGTTCACATCGCTATGTGATTAACACCCAAAGAGTACTAAGGTGTGATCATGTTTTGCTCGTGAGAGAAGCTTAGTCAATGGGTCTGTCACATTCAGAGCCGTATGTATTTTGCAAAATATTCTATGTCTACAATGCTCTGCCCGGAGCTACTCTAGCTAATTGCTCCCACTTTCAATATGTATCCAAATTGAGACTTAGAGTCATCTGGATCAGTGTTAAAACTTGCACCGATGTAACTCTTTACGACGGGCTCTTTTATCACCTCCATAATCGAGAAATATTTCCTTAGTCCTCACTAAGGATATTCTTGACCAATGTCTAGTGATCTACTCCTAGATCACTATTGTACTCCCTTGCCAAATTTAGAGAAAGGTATACAATAGGTCTGGTACATAGCATAGCATACTTTATAGAACCTATGACTTAGGCATAGGTTATGACTTTCATTCTCTTTTCTATTTTCTACCGTGGTCGGGATTTAGGTCTTACTCAATTTCACACCTTTGCAACACATGCAAGAACTCTTTCTTTGACTGTTCCATTTTGAACTATTTCAAAATATTGACAAGGTATGTACTTATTGAAAAACTTATCAAGCATCTTGATCTATCTCAATAGATCTTGATGCTCAATATGTAAGTAGCTTTACTGAGGTCTTTCTTTTAAAGAACTCCTTTCACATACTCCTTTATGCTTTCCAGAAAAATTCTACATCATTTCTGATCAACAATATGTTACTCACATATATTTATCAGAAAGGCGGTAGTGCTCCCACTTACTTTATTGTAAATATAGGCTTCACCGCAAGTCTGTATAAAACTATATGCTTTGATCAACTTATCAAAGTGTATATTCCAACTCTGAGATGCTTGCACCAGTCCATAGATGGATCGCTGGAGCTTGCACATTTTGTTAGCACCTTTAGGATTGACAAAACCTTTTGGTTGCATCATATACAACTCTTCTTTAAGAAAACCATTAAGGAATGCAGTTTTGACATCCATTTGCCAGATTTCATAAAATGTGGCAATTGCTAACATGATTCAGACAGACTTAAGCATCGCTACAGTTGAAAAAATATCATTGTAGTCAACACCTTGAACTTGTCCAAAAACCTTTTTGCGACAAGTCGAGCTTTGTAGATAGTAACACTACTACCAGCGTCTGTCTTCCTCTTGAAGATCCATTTATACAATATGGCTTGCCGATCATTGGGCAACTCCACCAAAGTCCACACTTTGTTCTCGTACATGGATCCCATCTCAGATTTCATGGCATCAAGCCATTTCGCGGAATCTGGGCTCATCATCGCTTCCTCATAGTTCGTAGGTTCATCATGGTCTAGTAACATGACTTCCAGAACAGGATTACCGTACCACTCTGGTGCGGACTGTACTTTGGAAGACCTACGAGGTTTTGTAGTAACTTAATCTGAAGTTTCATGATCATCATCATTAGCTTCCTCACTAATTGGTGTAGGAATCACTGGAACTGATTTCTGTGATGAACTACTTTCCAATTCGGGAGAAGGTACAAATTACCTTATCAAGCTCTACTTTCCTCCCACTCACTTCTTTCGAGAGAAACTCCTTCTCTAGAAAGGATCCATTCTTAGCAACGAATGTTTTTTCCTTCGAATCTGTGATAGAAGGTGTACCCAACAGTTTCCTTTGGCTATGAAGACGCACTTCTCCGATTTGGGTTTGAGCTTATTAGGTTGAAACCTTTTTCACATAAGCATTGCAACTCCAAACTTTAAGAAACGACAGCTTAGGTTTACTGCTAAACCATAGTTCATATGGTGTCATCTCAACGGATTTAGATGATGCCCTATTTAAAATGAATGCAGCTATCTCTAATGCATAACCCCAAAACGATATCGGTAAGAGACATCATTGATCGCACCATATCAAATAAAGTGCGGTTATGAGGTTCAGACATACCGTTACGCTGTGGTGTTCCAGGTAGCATGAGTTTTGTGAAACTATTCCACATTTTTTTAACTGAAGGCCAAACTCGTAACTCAAATATTCATCTCCACAATCAAAATGCGGAAACTTTATTTTCTTGTTACGATGATTTTTCACTTCACTCTGAAATTCTTTGAACCTTTCAACTATTTCAGATTTATGTTTCATCAAGTAGATATATGCATATCTGCTCAAATCATCTATGAAGGTCAGAAAATAATGATACCCGCCACGAGCATCAACACTCATTGGACCGCATACATCGGTATGTATTATTTCCAACAAGTTAGTAGCTCGTTCCATTGTTCCGGAGAACGGAGTTTTAGTCATCTTTCCCAAAAGGCACGGTTCGCAAGCATCAAATGATTCATAACCAAGTGATTCCGAAAATCTATCCTTATGGGGTTTCTTCATGCGCTTTACACCGATATGACCCAAACAACAGTGCCACAAATAAGTTGCACTATCATTATTAACTTTGCATCTTTTGGCATCAACATTATGAATATGTGTATCACTATGATCAAGATTCAATAAACCATCACCATTGGGTGTATGACCATAGAAGGTTTTATTCATGTAAACAGAATAGTAATTTATTCTCTATCTTAGATGAATAACTGTATCGCAATAAACATGATCTTATCATATTTATGCTCAACGCAAACAGCAAATAACATTTATTTAGGTTTAACACTAATCTTGAAAATATAAGGAGTGTGTGATGATGATCATATCAATCTTGGAACTACTTCCAACACTAATCGTCACTTCCCCTTCAACTAATCTCTGTTTATTCTGTAACTCCTGTTTCGAGTTACTAATCTTAGCAACCGAACAAGCATCAAATACTCAGGGGCTACTATAAACACTAGTAAGGCACACATCAATAACCTGTATATCAAATATACCCTTGTTCAATTTGCCATCCTTCTTATCCACCAAATATTCAGGGCATTTCCGCTTCTAGTGACCATTTCCTTTGCAGTGTAAGCACTCAGTTTCAGGTTTTGGTCCAGCTGTGGGCTTCTTCACAGGAGTGACAACTTGCTTGTCATTTTACTTGAAGTTCCCTTTCTTTCCCTTTGCCCTTCCCTTGAAACTAGTGGTCTTGTCAATCATCAACACTTGATGCTCTTCTTGATTTCTACCTTCGTCGATTTCAACAACACGAAGAGCTTGGGAATCGTTTTTGTCATCCCTTGCATACTATAGTTCATCACGAAGTTCTAGTAACTTGGTGATGGTGACTAGAGAACTCTGTCAATCACTATCTTATCTGGAAGATTAACTCCCACTTGATTCAAGCGATTGTAGTACCCAGACAATCTGAGCACATGCTCACTAGTTGAGCGATTATCCTCCATCTTTTAGCTATAGAACTTGTTGGAGACTTCATATCTCTCAACTCGGGTATTTTCTTGAAATATTAACTTCAATTCCTGGAACATCTCATATGGTCCATGACGTTCAAAACGTCTTTGAAGTCCCGATTCTAAGCTATTAAGCATGGTGCACTAAACTATCAAGTAGTCATCATATTGAGCTAGCCAAACGTTCATAACGTCCGCATCTGCTCCTGCAATAGGTCTGTCACCTAGCGGTGCATTAAGGATATAATTCTTCTGTGCAGCAATGAGGATAAACCTCAGATCACGGATCCAATCCGCATCATTGCTACTAACATATTTCAACACAATTTTTCTCTAGGAACATATCAAAATAAACATATGAAAGCAACAACGCGAGCTATTGATCTACAACATAATTTGCAAAATACTACCAGGACTAAGTTCATGATAAATTTAAGTTCAATTAATCATATTACTTAAGAACTCCCACTTAGACAGACATCTCTCTAGTCATCTAAGTGATCACGTGATCCAAATCAACTAAACCATGTCCGATCATCACATTAGATGGAGTAGTTTTCAATGGTGAACATCACTATGTTGATCATATCTACTATATGATTCACGCTCGACCTTTCGGTCTCCGTGTGCCGAGGCGATATCTGTATATGCTAGGCTCGTCAAGTTTAACCTGAGTATTCCGCGTGTGCAACTGTTTTGCACTCGTTGTATTTGAACGTAGAGTGATGTGGAGCATCCTTCCATCATCCCCATGGACTCTACATCGACACATCCAACCCCAAGAGGACCCATGACAAGAGCAAGAGCACGTGCTTTGGAAACCGAGGTGAACTCCTTCCTACTAGACTTGCATATGGACACAAATGGAACATGTCTACTACCTCACCAAAATATGCTATGCCTCCTTAGGTATGAAGAGGAACATCACCAAGAAGCTCAGGAGCATCACCAAGGAGAAGGAGGACCACCCCAAGGCCGTGTGGACCAAGAACAAGGAGAACAACAGCAGCACATGAGGCTCCAGGCGACCCCGTGCGCACGGGCCCTCAAGACCCTGTGCCCACGGACTACACAGGAAACTGACGCTGGAGCACCCCGTGCGCACGGGCCTGTACCGTGCCCACGGGACCCCCGTGCGCACGGGCCCAACTTACCCCGTGCGCACGGGCCTCCCAGGATGGCCGGCTAAGATTGCATCTTTGGCTCCCCTTCTTCTCCTTTGACCCCAAGGATATATATTCCGTACCTAGGGCCATGTTTAGGGTTAGCAAAGTATTAGCTGAGATCTTGGTGAGCTTTGCTCCATTACCTTCCCTCTTTGAGGATCAAGACCCCATAGGGAAGAATACTTGAGGATTTCAAGACCTCCATTGGGAGAAGACTACCTTCAAGACCCCTATTCCTTTGGATTTGGGATGAACTTTGCCATTGTATCTTTCCTTTGATTGTGTTTGTGACTTGTGGATCTTGTGTTGTTACCCTAGTGGATGTGTAATCGGGAATTGTTGGAATGATTACCTCTTGTGTTCATCTTTGTGTTCTTGTTGTTCTTGTGGTTTCTCTCCTTTTTCCCCTCCAAGTGTGAAAAGGTCCTTCCTAGGGTTCTACCCTACATCATCTTGGTATCATGAGCCACGTTGATTCACATCGTGGAGTCCCTACCCTCCACTTTCTAGCTTGCTTTTGATGTTTTTCGTCCTAATCCGAAAATCCCCACCAAAAATAGCCCAATTTTTTTTTCTTGCAATTTGTTGATCTTCTGAGATTTGGTTGATTTGATCCACGAATTAGGTGTTTGGCAAGTGGATCTACCCCTCCACCAGCATCCCCACCTTTCCACCGTTCGAATTTGGCCAAAAACTTGGAAATCACCACGGAATCAGATCAGTTCGTCCGCTCACAGAGGACCCCGTGCACACGGGCCATCGGGACCCCGTTCACACGGGACCCTGTGCACACAGGCCTCACTTACCCCGTGCGCATGGACTATCCAAGGACTTTCGGCCATTTTTCTTTTTTTCTCATTCGGTTTTACCACCACCTCTCGTGTTCTTCCGCACCATTCCACGTGTTTGTTTGAGTGTTCGGTTGCGACTTCTCTCGTGTCCTAAGGTGTTTCGGCTACTTAGGCACGAGTTGTTCATCATCACCACCAATCATCGACTCGGACAACACTTTGGCTTCGACAAGATCATCTTCGACCGTAAGCAAGGACGGTAACCTCGACGACACCTTCTACTCCCTTGCCATTAACTTGATAGCTTCGAGCCCTTTTGCGTAGCTTACCCATCGAGACTAGCTTGTTGAGTATTGCCGGGCCACGTCTTAGTGCACCATTTAGTGTTCCGTCCATCCCGTGCATTTACTACTTGTTACCTCGTTGTGCGGCTCATATATCAAGCATCGGGGCATAGTTGAAAAAACGAAAGAAAAAAAGAAAGAAAGAGAGAAAAAGCTTTTAAGCAAAAGAGAAGAGAAGCAAAGAGCTTATAAGCAATAGCATCGAGCCTCTTAGCATACGTGCATCATCTTGGTCATCACATACATAAGCATACTTGGGATAGTGAGACGAGTGGATTCTCTATTAGGTTGGTGCACTAGCGTATCTATCCCATTAGTGCAATCGAGCTAGCGTCTCTCTAGTATCCGTAAAACAAGAGCTTTTCCCGTGGTTTGATATCTTCGAGCTCACCCCTTGGTTGTGCGGATCCCATTTATCTTCCATGTGTGTGTTCCTCGTGTTATCTTGGGAGGTTGATCTATTTGTCTTACTTGCCATTTGTGAATCTTCTCAACTTTATCAACATGTTGACTAACATTTGCTAGAATTATTCGTTCCTTTCTTAACCAAGCTCCTCCATAGACCATTTACTTGTAGGTGTGAGAAACAATTCTCGGTACCAATTCCCCTATTGTAACATCACGTGGGATCGTACTTGTTACATCCACAATCTTCGGAAAAGGTAACTTTGGTTTTGTTCTCTCATTTTCCTACTCACCACCACTTTGATATGATGGATAGGCCAAGTTCCTCTACCAACCCACTCTTCATCGAGCAAGACGACGACATGTCATCATTCATCACCAAGAGCCACCTCTTTGGTGCACAACGAGCGCTTCATCAAGAGCAACAAGCAATGAATGACCGCATCGACAACCTCGCCACCGACTTGCGACTCTCCGAGCAACGTACACGAGACTACTTCGACAACAAGCTCGACGCGCACAAGCAAGAGAACGATGCAAGAATGGATGAGATCCGAGCTTTGTTGGTCAACTGGCCTCCTTCAACTTCTTCCTACTCAAGACGGAGCCACTCAAGTCGACACTCCGACGACACCTTCTCCGGCTCAAGTACTCCGTCATCGACCATTCTTCGACGAGCCGCGCATCAAGACCGTCATGCATCTCGCAACCCGCTCCACGTCAAGCATTCAGAAGAGCAAGTCGATGAGCAAGTTCCTCGTCCTCAAGCAAACCAAGTCGCTTTTGCTCAAGCTCAAGAACGACAACGTCTTCATCGTCAAGAAGAAGAAGAACGAGCGCGTCTACACTAAGAGGAACAAGACTCCAAGGCTGAACGACTTCAACAACAATAACGAGAAGCACACGCTCTTGAGGCGGAACGTGCCCTTCAAGAATCAAGTCGAGCCATCGCCAACCGCAATCGCGAACGTTGCAATCAAGAGGAAGCCCTTCGAGAAGAAATACAAGAGAGGAACTATCAACCACGTGTGCACCGTCAAGCTCCTCAAGCTCCTCCACAAGCTCGGCAAGCTCCACCTCAACCTCAAGTTCAACAAGAGCGACACCAAGTGGAACAAGTGCTTCAAGACCCTCCTCCACGCCAAGAGCGACATCATGAGGAATGAGCAGTCGAGAACTTTCCAAAGCAAGAGAGATATCACAACCGCTATCAAGATGAAGAGCAACACTATGGAAAGATCAAATTCACAATGCCCAAGTTCAACGGAAGCAATGATCCTAAAGAATATCTTTCATGGGTATTGAAGGTCGACAAAATCTTTCGTTTGCACAACTATGAGGAAGAGAAGAAGATCGCAATGGCATCACTTGAGTTCCAAGACTATGTCCTCATATGATGGGAACAAGTCCTTGAGCGCTGAGAAGCACGAGGTGACCCTCCAATCACCACTTGGGCTCAAATGAAGGATGTCATGCGAGCACGATTTGTGCCCACCTACTACAACCGTGATCTCTTCAAGAAGCTACAACTCCTTAAGCAAGGTACAAAGAGTGTTGAAGAATACTACAAGAAGATGGAGATAGCCATGATTCGAGCCAATGTCAAGGAAGATGATGAGCAAACAATGGCAAGATTCTTGAATGGACTCAATCATCCCATCAAGAAGATCGCCGACTTCCAACCCTACTCCAACCTCATCGAGCTCGTGCATCAAGCGACAAAGGCAGAACGTCAAGTGCAAGATGACTTCAAGTACGCCAAGTACTCATCCAAGACATATGGCTTCTCCAACAATCAAGCTTCAACAACTCCTCCAACGTCTACATTAACCAAGCCTTCTCCAAGCAACGACGACAAGACAAGCTACCAGAAACCTTCGTCAAATTCAAGTCGTCTTCCTCCTACTACAAGCAACTTCAAGCCGCGTGCTTCTTCCTCTACTCCGACCGACGAGATCGTCAAGACAAGCTCCTTCAAATGTTTCACTTGCGGCGGCCGAGGCCACAAGTCCTATGAATGCACAAACAAGCGCACCATGATCCTCAACGACTATGGCACCTACGACTCAATGAGTGAAGATGAAATGGAAGCTATTGAGCAAGTGGCCATGCATCGGCGTGTGAACGAGGATGAAGATGGTAGAGTCTTTTGTGATGAGGATTCGAGCCCCACTCTTGTTGTCTCCAAGGTCTTGACTCTTCAACATCAACAAGAAGAAGACCAACGATGCCATATCTTCCACACCAAGGCCGACATCAATGGAAGGTCAGTCAAGGTCATCATCGATGGAGGTAGTTGCCACAACTTGGCAAGTGAAGAACTATGCTCCAAGCTTCAATTGGTCAAGAGGAAGAACCCGCACCCCTACAAGGTTCAATGGCTTAGTGACTCCGGCACTATCCAAGTTGAGCATACGGTCCAAGTCTCCTTCAAAATTGGTGCATATGAGGACACTTTGGAGTGTGATGTGGTCCCAATGACCGTTTGCCACCTCCTTCTTGGTCGACCATGGCAATTCGACCATGGTGTCATCCACAACGGGCGTACCGATCACTATAGCTTCAAGATGAAAGGGAAGGAATATGTCCTACGACCTATGTCTCCTAGTCAAGTGATAGCCGACAAGCAAAGCACCCACCATAGAGAGAAGAGTGAGAACGTGAGCCACCCAAACATGAGTGAGAGCAACAAGCCAAACTTGAGCGCCTCTTCACCTAGAGAGAAAAACCTCATACTATTTGCCACAAAAAGTGAGATGAGAGAAGTGTGTGAGAACCCATCGAGTGTAATGCACTTTGTCCTTGTGTGCAAGGATGGAGAACCAAAAACTGACACCGCTCACAAGCTACCTTTGGTGTTTCAATCTCTTTTGCAGGAATTTCACAATGTCTTCCCCGATGAGCTACCTCCGGGTCTACCTCCTCTACGAGGCATTGAGCATCGAATCGACCTCATCCCCGGAGCGCCACTCCCAAACAAAGCTCCATACCGTTTCAATCCCGAAGAAACCAAGGAGATTCAACAGCAAGTACAACAACTAATCGACAACGGTCATGTACGTGAAAGCTTAAGCCCTTGTGCCGTTCCAGTTATACTTGTGCCTAAATCCGATGGAAGTTTCCGCTTGTGTTCCGATTTTAGACCTATAAATGCTATCACTGTTCGCTATAGGCATCCGTTCCTCGCTTAGATGATATGCTTGATGAACTTAGTGGAGCCAACTTTTTCTCAAAAATTGATCTTAAAAGTGGCTATTATCAAATCCGCATACAAGAGGGTGATGAATGGAAAACTGCTTTCAAAACAAAATTTGGCTTATATGAGTGGTTAGTTATGCCTATGGGTTTATCGGAGGCTCCCGGTACTTTCGTGCGTCTCATGCATCATGCACTTTGCCCTTACATTGGAGTCTTTGTTGTGGTTTACTTCGATGATATTCTTGTGTTTAGCAAAACCATGAAAGGGCATCTTGATCATGTTAGGGTTGTTTTGCAAACACTTTGCAAGGAAAGTCTTTATGCCAACATGAAAAAGTGCACATTTGGTGTTGACAAAGTGGTTTTCTTGGGTTTCGTTGTCTCTTCCAAGGGTGTCCATGTTGACGAAACTAAAATTGAAGCAATTAAAACTTGGCCCCAACCCACCAATTTGCAACAAGTGCATAGTTTTCTTGGTCTTGCGGGTTTTTATCGTTGCTTTGTGAAAGATTTTAGCACTCTCGCCGCTCCTTTGCATGCTTTGAGTAAGAAGAACGCTCCTTTTGTTTGGGGATCTTTGCAATCCACCGCTTTTGATGAGCTCAAGTCTTTGCTTACTCATGCTCCGATTCTTGCTTTGCGCAACTTTGACAAAACTTTTGAGGTTCATTCTGATGCAAGTGGTACCGGAATTGGTGGAGTTTTGATGCAAGAAAAACGAGCAATTGCATATTTTAGTGAAAAACTCTCCGGTGCTCAACTTAACTATCCCATCTATGACAAAGAATTGTGTGCTTTAGTGCGTGTGCTACATGTTTGGGAACATTATCTTAGACCTCATGAGTTTTTCATCCATACCGATCATGATGCCAAATGGAGTGAATTTATTGAATCTTTCCCATATGTGATCAAGTACATTAAGGGTAAGGAAAATGTAGTTGCGGATTCACTTTCACGCATATGCATGCTTGTCACTAAACTCGAGTTGAATGTTATTGGCTTTGAGCACATAAAAGACTTGTATGCTAATGATCCATATTTTGCACCTCATTATGCTAAATGTTTGACGCATACATCTTGGGAACAATATTACATCAAGGATGCTTATCTTATGCGAGCTAACAAACTATGCATTCCCGAGTCTTCTCTTCGTTTGGTCCTTTTGCAAGAGGCTCATGGAGGCGGACTCATGGGACACTTTGGCTGCGACAAGACTTTCGCCACGCTCTCCAAGAACTACTTTTGGCCCAAGATGTTCCGCGACATCTCACGCTTCACCACAAGATGCTCAACATGTCGCAAAGCTAGTCTAAAGCTCAATCTCATGGTCTTTACATGCCCCTTCCTATCCCTTATCAACCTTGGGAAGACGTTAGCATGGATTTTGTACTTGGTTTGCCTAGAACTCAAAATGGAAAGGATTCCGTCTTTGTTGTTGTGGACCGATTTTCTAAGATGTCACATTTCATTCCTTGCAACAAGATAGACGATGCTTCACACGTTGCAAATCTCTTTTGTAGGGAAATCTTGCGCCTCCATGGAGTACCAAAGACAATCGTCTCCGATCGCGACGTCAAGTTCTTGAGTTACTTTTGGAAGACGCTATGCGCCAAGCTCGGAATCAAGCTCTTGTTCTCATCCGCATACCATCCTCAAATTGACGGCCAAACGGAGGAGACGAACCGAACACTATCCACTCTACTTCGCGTGTTGATCAAGAAGAACATCAAGTAGTGGGAGGCGTGTCTACCCATCGCCGAGTACGCCTACAACCGTGCAAGACATTCGACTACCAGCAAGTCCCCCTTCGAGGTCGTCTACGGCTTCAACCCGTTGTCCCCTTTGGACATTCTACCTCTACCTCTACAAGAGCGCACAAACATGGACGCGAGTGCATGAGCAAGCTACATCAAGAATATGCATGAAGATACAAGGAACATCATCGAGCGCCAAGTACATCGCCTAGCGACCAAGCTCAACGTCAACAAGCAACCCATGATCTTCAACATAGGTGATATTGTGTGGCTACACCTACGCAACGACCGTTTCCCCAACGAACGCAAGTCCAAACTTCTCCCTCGAGCCAATGGACCATTCAAGCTGCTAGCACGCTACAACGACAACGCCTACAAGACTGAACTCCCACGAGACAAGTACAACGTGAGCAACATCTTCAACGTCAAAGACCTCTCGCCTTTCCATGGTGATGAAGATCTTGATCTAAGGTCGGGTCTTTCCCAAGGGAGGGGAGATGATGTGGAGCATCCTTCCGTCATCCCCATGGACTCTACATCGACACATCCAACCCCAAGAGGACCCATGACAAGAGCAAGAGCACGTGCTTTGGAAACCGAGGTGAACTCCTTCCTACTAGACTTGCATATGGACACAAATGGAACATGTCTACTACCTCACCAAAATATGCCATGCCTCCTTAGGTATGAAGAGGAACATCACCAATAAGCTCAGGAGCATCACCAAGGAGAAGGAGGACCACCCCAGGGCCGTGTGGACCAAGAACAAGGAGAACAGCAGCAGCACAGGAGGCTCCAGGCGACCCCGTGCGCACGGGCCCTCAAGACCCCGTGCCCACGGACTACACAGGAAACTGACGCTGGAGCACCCCGTACTCACGGGCCTGTACCGTGCCCATGGGACCCCCGTGCAAACGGGCCCAACTTACCCCGTGCGCACGAGCCTCCCAGGATGGCTGGCTGAGATTGCATCTTTGGCTCCCCTTCTTCTCCTTCGACCCCAAGGCTATATATTCCGTACCTAGGGCCATGTTTAGGGTTAGCAAAGTATTAGATGAGATCTTGGTGAGCTTTGCTCCATTACCTTCCCTCTTTGAGGATCAAGACCCCATAGGGAAGAATCCTTGAGGATTTCAAGACCTCCATTGGGGGAAGACTACCTTCAAGACCCCTCTTCCTTTGGATTTGGGATGAACTTTGCCATTGTATCTTTCCTTTGATTGTGTTTGTGACTTGTGGATCTTGTGTTGTTACCCTAGTGGATGTGTAATCGGGAATTGTTGGAGTGATTACCTCTTGTGTTTATCTTTGTGTTCTTGTTGTTCTTGTGGTTTCTCTCCTTTCCCCCCCTCCAAGTGTGAAAAGGTCCTTCCTAGGGTTCTACCCTACATCATAGAGCCTATCACACCCGATCATCACGTGGTGTCTCAGCACGAAGAACTTTCGCAATGGTGCATACTCAGGGAGAACACTTCTTGATAATTTGTGAGAGATCATCCTAAAATGCTACCGTCAATCAAAGCAAGATAAGATGCATAAAGGATAAACATCACATGCAATCAATATAAGTGATATGATATGGCCATCATCATATTGTGCTTGTGATCTCCATCTCCGAAGCACCGTCATGATCACCATCATCACCGGCACGACACCTTGATCTCCATCATAGCATCGTTGTCGTCTCGCCACCTATCGCTTCTACGACTATCGCTACCGCTTAGTGATAAAGTAAAGCAATTACAGGGCGCTTGCATTTCATACAATAAAGCGACAACCATATGGCTCCTGCCAGTTGCCAATAACTCGGTTACAAAACATGATCATCTCATACAATAAAATATAGCATCACGTCTTGACCATATCACATCACAACATGCCCTGCAAAAACAAGTTAGACGTCCTCTACTTTGTTGTTGCAAGTTTTACGTGGCTGCTACGGGCTGAGCAAGAACCGTTCTTACCTACGCATCAAAACCACAACGATAGTTCGTCAAGTTAGTGTTGTTTTAACCTTCGCAAGGACCGGGCGTAGCCACACTCGGTTCAACTAAAGTTGGAGAAACAGACACCCGCTAGTCACCTGTGTGCAAAGCACGGCAGTAAAACTAGTCTCGCGTAAGTGTACGCGTAATGTCGGTTCGGGCTGCTTCATCCAACAATACCGCTGAACCAAAGTATGACATGCTGGTAAGCAGTATGACTTGTATCGCCCACAACTCACTTGTGTTCTACTCGTGCATATAACATCTAAGCATAAAACCAGGCTCGGATGCCACTGTAGGGGAACGTAGTAATTTCAAAATTTTCCTACGCACACGCAAGATCATGGTGATGCATAGCAACGAGAGGGGAGAGTGTTGTCCACATACCCTCGTAGATCGAAAGCGGAAGCGTTAGAACAACGCGGTTGATGTAGTCGTACGTCTTCATAGCCCAACCGATCAAGCACCGAAACTATGGCACCTCCGAGTTCTAGCACAAGTTCAGCTCGATGACGATCCCCGTACTCCGATCCAGCAGAATGTCCGGGAAGAGTTCCATCAGCACGACAGCGTGGTGACGATCTTGATGTTCTACTATCGCAGGGCTTCGCCTAAGCACCGCTACAATATTATCGAGGACTATGGTGGAGGGGGGCACCGCACACGGCTAACAGATCAAGAGATCAATTGTTGTTGTGTCTAGAGGTGCCCCCTGCCCCCGTATATAAAGGAGTGGAGGAGGGGGAGAGGGCCAACCCCTATGGCGCGCCCTGGAGGAGTCCTACTCCCACCGGGAGTAGGATTCGTCCCCTTCCATGTAGTAGGAGTAGGAGACAAGGAAGGGGGAGAGGGAAGAGAAGGAAGGAGGGGACGCCGCCCCTCCCCCTAGTCCAATTCGGACTAGTCATTGGGGGGGGGCTCTCTCTCTCTCTCCCCTAAAGCCCAATAAGGCCCGTATACTTCTTCCCCGTATTCCCGTAACTCCCCGGTACTCCGAAAAATACCCGAACCACTCAAAACCTTTTCGATGTCCGAATATAGTCGTCCAATATATCAATCTTTACGTCTCGACCATTTCGAGAGTCCTCGTCATGTCCCCGATCTCATCCAGGACTCCGAACTCCTTCGGTACATCAAAATGCATAAACTCATAATAAAACTATCATCGAAACCTTAAGTGTGCGGACCCTACGGGTTCAACTATGTAGACATGACCGAGACACGTTTCCGGTCAATAACCAATAGCGGAACCTGGATGCTCATATTGGCTCCTACATATTCTTCGAAGATCTTTATCGGTCAAACCGCATAACAACATACGTTGTTCCCTTTGTCATCGGTCTGTTACTTACCCGAGATTCAATCGTCGGTATCTCAATACCTAGTTCAATCTCGTTACTGTCAAGTCTATTTACTCGTTACATAATGCATCACCCCACAAGTAACTCATTAGCCACATTGCTTGCAAGGCTTATAGTGATGTGCATTACCGAGAAGGCCCAGGGATACCTCTCCGACAATCGGAGTGACAAATCCTAATCTCGAAATACGCCAACTCCACATGTACCTTCGGAGACACCTGTAGATCTCCTTTATAATCACCAAGTTACGTTGTGATGTTTGGTAGTACACAAAGTGTTCCTCCGGTAAACGGGAGTTGCATAATCTCATAGTTATAGGAACATGTATAAGTCATGAAGAAAGCAATAGCAACATACTAAACGATCAAGTGCTAAGCTAACGGAATGGGTCAAGTCAATCACATCATTCTTCTAATGATGTGATCCCGTTAATCAAATGACAACTCATGTCTATGTCTAGGAAACACAACCATCTTTGGTCAACAAGCTAGTCAAATAGAGGTATACTAGTGACACTATGTTTGTCTATGTATTCACACATGTATTATGTTTCCGGTTAATACAATTCTAGCATGAATAATAAACATTTATCATGAAATAAGGTAATAAATAATAACTTTATAATTGCCTCTAGGGCATATTTCCTTCATCTCCAAGTTCTTTGGATGTCTTCTGCTCCAAGAAAAGTCATCGTGAAAGTTTTATTCCGTTTGGACTCCGTTTGATATTCCTTTTCTGTAAAACTCAAAAACAAGGAAAAAACATAAACTTGCACTGGGCTCTAGGTAAATACGTTAGTCCCAAAAATAATATAAAATAGAATATTAATGCATATAAAACATCCAAAACAGATAATATAATAGCATGGAACAATAAAAAATTATAGATACGCTGGAGACTTATCAAGCATCCCCAAGCTTAACTCCTACTCGTGCTCGAGTAGGTAAAAGATAATAACAAAAAATTTGATGTGGAATGCTACCTAACATATTTATCCATGTAATCTTCTTTATTGTGGCATGAATATTCAGATCTATAAGATTGAAAACAAAAGTTTAATATTGACATAAAAACATTAATACTTCAAGCATACTAATAAAGCAATCGTGTCTTCTCAAAAACATGGCAAAAGAAAGTTATCCCTACAAAATCATATAATTTGGCTATGCTCCATCTTCATCACACAAAGTATTTTATCATGCGCAACGACAATTACAAGCCAAGCAATTGTTTCATACTTTTGGTGTTCTCAAACCTTTTCAACTTTCACGCAATACATGAGCGCGAGCCATGGATATAGCACTATAGGTGGAATAGAATATGGTGGTTGTGGAGAAGACAAAAAGAAGGAGAAAGTCTCACATCAACTAGGTGTATTAATGGGATATGGAGATGCCCATCAATAGAATCAATGTGAGTGAGTAGGGATTGCCATGTAACAGATAAACTAGAGCTATAAGTGTATGAAAGCTCAAAAAGAAACTAAGTGCGTGTGCGTCCAAGTTGCTTGCTCACGAAGACCTAGGGCAATTAGAGGAAGCCTATCATTGGAATATACAAGCCAAGTTCTATAATGAAAAATTCCCACTAGTATATGAAAGTGACAAAATAGGAGACTCTCTATCATGAAGAACATGGTGCTTCTTTGAAGCACAAGTGTGGAAAAAGGATAGTAACATGTCCCTTCTCTCTTTTCTCATTTTTTCTCTTTTTTTGTTTGGTCTTCTTCGGCCTCTTTTATTTTTTTATAAAGTCCGGAGACTCATCCCAACTTGTGAGGGAATCATAGCTTCCATCATCCTTTCCTCACATGGGACAATGCTCTAGTAATGATGATCATCACACTTTTATTTACTTACAACTCAAGAATTACAACTCGATACTAGAAAGAAATATGACTCTATATGAATGCCTCCGACGATGTACCGGGATGTGCAATGATAAAGAGTGACATGTATAAAAAAATATGAACGATGGCCTTGCCAAAAATACTATGGCAACTACATGATCATGCAAAAGCAATATGACAATGATGGTATATGTCATAATAAAACGGAACGGTGGAAGTTGCATGAAAATATATCTCGGAATGGCTATGGAAATGCCATAATAGGTAGGTATGGTGGCTGTTAGGAGAAAGGTATATGGTGGGTTTAATGCACCGGCGAGAGTTGCGCGGTACTAGAGAGGCTAGCAAAGATGGAATGGTGAGAGTGCGTATAATCCATGGACTCAACATTAGTCATAAAGAACTCACATACTTATTGCAAAAACTTATTAGCTATCGAAACAAAGTACTACACGCATGCTCCTAGGAGGATAGATTGGTAAGGAAAAGACCATTGCTCGTCCCCGACCGCCACTCATAGGGAAGATAATCAAAGAATAAATCATGCTCCGACTTCATCAATAACAGTTCACCATACATGCATGCTACGGGAAACACAAACTTTAACACAAGTATTTCTACCAATCCACAATTACTCACTAGCATGACTCCAATATCACCATCTTTATGTCTCAAAACAAATGCAAGGAATCAAACTTCTCATAGTATTCAATGCTCTTCATATGAAAGTTTTTATTATATCCCTCTTGGATGCCCATCATATTAGCACTAAATTCATAACCTAAGCAAATTACCATGCTGTTTAGAGACTCTGAAAATAATATAAGTTAAGCATGAGTGATGTAGGGTAGAATCCTAGAGGCCCGATATTTCACGATTGGAGCGGATCCCTATGAGGAACACGAAGAACACGGGGAAGAATGAGAGAAATCACAAGGGGAAACACTCAAGAACAAGTCCAATCACACATCCACTAGACAATCAAACACACAAGATCCACAAGGTACATGAACAACAAAGAGAAAGATACAAGGTAAAGTTCATCTCCAAGAGGAGGTCTTGATGATATCCTAGACGGATCTTCCCACAAGGGGGTCTTGATGATATCCCGCAGGATCTTCTCCTAGATGGAGGTCTTGGCCTCCAATGGAGTAGTGGTCTCTCTCTCTCTCTCTCTCAAGAGTAGAGACAGGTAGGAGCAAAGCTCACATACAAATGAGTTATCAATTTGCTTCCCCTAGAAAGGAGGTGGAGGAGGTCTATTTAGAGTCTAGTGGGCAAAGGGGTAAGTGAGGGGGCGAATGAGTACATGGGCCTCGGCCCGAAGCATTGCACGCAGGCAAGGCCCAGATGATCCGGATGGGGGTCCGTATGATCCGGCCGTCATCCGGATGATCCGGGAAGGGGCCCGGATGATCCGGCTTCAGGAGAAACCTTCGGGTATCCTCAGCGTGGTTATCCGGATGATCCGGAGGAGGACCCGGATGATCCGGCTGGGTCCGGATGATCCGGACGACGGTCTGGACGTTCGGGCTAGCTTCAGCCGCTGCTCCCTCTTCTTCTCCTTTCTTCCGTATTCTCTTCCATGCTTCCCTCGCAGATGTTGTAGACGTACACTTGCGCTCGTGATACATCTCCAACGTATCTATAATTTATGAAGCATTCATGCTATTTTATTATCTGTTTTGAATGATTACGGGCTTTATTATACACTTTTATATTACTTTTGGGACTAACCTATTAATTGGAGGCCGAGCCCATATTGCTGTTGTATTGCCTATTTCAGTATTTTGAGGAAAAGGAATATCAAATGGAGTCCAAACAGAATGAAACCTTCGGCAACATGATTTTTTGGAAGAATATGATCCTGGAGACTTGGAGTTCACGTCAGAAGATCCTCGAGGAGGCCAGGAGATAGGGGGCGCCCCCCTACTGGGCGCGCCCCCCTATCTCGTGGGCCCCTCGAGCACCCCCCGACTGACTTCTTTCGCCTATATAAGCCTCGTACCCTAAAACCATCGAATATCAAGATAGATCGGGAGTTCCGCTGCCGCAAGCCTCTGTAGCCACCAAAAACCTCTCGGGAGCCTATTCCGGCACCCTGCGGGAGGGGGGATCCCTCACTGGTGTCCATCTTCATCATCCCGGCGCTCTCCATGACGAGGAGGGAGTAGTTCACCCTCGGGGCTGAGGGTATGTACCAGTAGCTATGTGTTTGATCTCCCTCTCTCTCTCTCTCTCGTGTTCTCTCTATGGCACGATCTTGATGTATCGCGAGCTTTGCTATTATAGTTGGATCTTATGATGTTTCTCTCCCCTCTACTCTCTTGTGATGAATTTAGTTTCCCTCTTGAAGTTATGTTATCGGATTGAGTCTTTACTTTGAGAACACTTGATGTATATCTTGCCGTGTTTATCTGTGGTGACAATGGGATATCACGTGCCACTTGATGTATGTTTTGGTGACCAACTTGCGGGTTCCGCCCATGAACCTATGCATAGGGGTTGGCACACATTTTCTTGACTCTCCGGTAGAAACTTTGGGGCACTCTTTGAAGTACTTTGTGTTGGTTGGATGAATTTGAGATTGTGTGACGCATATCGTATAATCATGCCCACGGATACTTGAGGTGACAATGGAGTATCTAGGTGACATTAGGGTTTTGGTTGATTTGTGTCTTAAGGTGTTATTCTAGTACGAACTCTTGAGTAGATTGATCCGAAAGAATAACTTTGAGGTGGTTTTGTACCCTACCATAATCTCTTCGTTTGTTCTCCGCTATTAGTGGCTTTGGAGTGACTCTTTGTTGCATGTTGAGGGATTGTTATATGATCTATCTATGTTATTATTGTTGAGAGAACTTGCACTAGTGAAAGTATGAACCCTAGGCCTTGTTTCCTGTCATTGCAATACCGTTTACGCTCACTTTTACATTAGTTACCTTGCTGTTTTTATATTTTCAGATTACAAAAACCTATATCTATTATCCATATTGCACTTGTATCACCATCTCTTCGCCGAACTAGTGCACCTATACAATTTGCCATTGTATTGGGTGTGTTGGGGACACAAGAGACTCTTTGTTATTTGGTTGCAGGGTTGCTTGAGAGAGACCATCTTCATCCTACGCCTCCTACGGATTGATAAACCTTAGGTCATCCAATTGAGGGAAATTTGCTACTGTCCTACAAACCTGTGCACTTGCAGGCCCAACAACGTCTACAAGAAGAAGGTTGTGTAGTAGACATCAAGCTCTTTTCTGGCGCTGTTGCCGGGGAGGTGAGTGCTTGAAGGTATATCTTTAGATCTTGCAATCGAATCTTTTTATTTCTTGTTTTATCACTAGTTAGTTTATAAAAGAAAACTACAAAAAATGGAGTTAAGCTTGTCTCATACGCTTCGTCTTTTTAATATCTTTCGTGAGTTTGATGGAAAGGAAAATTGTGCTCAAGTGCTAGAAGAAGAGTGCATTAAAATGCTTGGTACTGAATCTTTGAATGATGAGTATGATTGCAATGTTGTTAGTATGAACTCCTTGAATATCCTTAGTACTAATGATGATTGCTCTAGTCATGATATCTCTTATAAGCATGTCAACCTTTGTGGAGTGCATGTTTCCATGAACACACCAAATAGAGAAGATATATATTGCAAGAGGCATAAGCATTTAGAAACTAAATTGTTGAAAGAAAGGCTAGATGTGAGTGCTGAAAATTTAAATTTCCTTTGCCGTACTTGTGAACTTTGCAATGAATGTGGTCATTTACATCTTTGATGCAAATTGTTTCATGATCGAATCGTGTCCAAAAATTGTGATGATTTGATTTCCATTGCACATTATAATGAACTTAGTTTGCTTTTGGGTTATGAAGAATTGAAACGCTTAACTAAGCATATTCCAGAATTTAATCTTGAGCATTTCCTTGATATTGATCTAGAAAAGATTTATATGTTTTGTGCGGAGAATTGCATTGAAAATCCTTATATTGCCAATTACCTAAAGAAAAGAAAGCAAATAGAAGATGATGAGAATACTAATGAAAGGGAAGAGACTTCCCAATATCCTCCTATTATTTCTTATGATGAATTAGGTAACGAGGAGGAGCTTTCTATTCAACCAATCTCGTCAATAAGGAGCTCAAAGAGGAAGGTTGAACCCACACATAATATGAAGAAGAAAAAGAAAAGAAGGAGCAACAAAGGTAGAAAGGTACCCGTCCCAAATGATGTTGCTCCTACTACTCATTGTGATGATGATAATTGCTATACTATTGGTGCTATCCATACTATTAATGATGAGAGTGATTATGCTTATGATATGAAAAGGCCCAAGCTTGGGGAAGCTATGTCTGATGAGTATGAAATATTTGAGAATATATTTGCTGAAATTAATGTTTGTCCCAAGCTTGGGGATGCTACGTTTAATGAAGATGATATTTTTAGCATCCCAAGTTTTGATATGCAAAGTTGTTATGATGATAGCATGCCTCTTACCTATGATGATTATATTGATGAAAGTGGGTTTGGAAGAGTGCCAACTTTAGGAAGTAGTGATCCCACTATTTTGGAGGATGTTGAATCTTATTGTGATGAACATGAAAGTGGATTTGGAAGAGTGTCAACTTTATTTAGTGATAAACAACAACAACAACAAAGCCTTTAGTCCCAAACAAGTTGGGGTAGGCTAGAGGTGAAACCCATAAGATCTCGCAACCAACTCATGGCTCTGGCACATGGATAGCAAGCTTCCACGCACCCCTGTCCATAGCTAGCTCTTTGTCGATACTCCAATCCTTCAGGTCTCTCTTAACGGACTCCTCCCATGTCAAAATCGGTCGACCCCGCCCTCTCTTGACATTCTCCGCACGCTTTAGCCGTCCGCTATGCACTGGAGCTTCTGGAGGCCTGCGCTGAATATGCCCAAACCATCTCAAACGATGTTGGACAAGCTTCTCCTCAATTGGTGCTACCCCAACTCTATCTCGTATATCATCATTCCGGACTCAATCCTTCCTCGTGTGGCCACACAACTTTATTTAGTGATGAATCCACTATTTCGGAAGAGGTTCCAATTGATTATGAGAACAAAGTTGCTATCTATGATGATTATTGTGATGACTTGTATGCTATTAGGAATAATGATAACCATGAAACTTGTCATCATGATTTTAGTTTTCAATTGGATTATGCCTCACATGATAATTATTTTGTTGAGTTTGCTCCCACTACTATTCATGAGAAGTAATTTGCTAATGTGGAGAGTAGTAAATTTTCTATGCTTGTAGATCATGAAAGAATGTTTTAGGTGCTGGTTATATTTTTGAATTCATTCACGATGCTACTGAAAATTATTATGAGGGAGGAACATATGCTTGTAGGAATTGCAATAATGTCAAGTTTCCTCTCTATGTGCTTCATGTTTTGAAGCTATGCTTGTTTTACACTCCTATGCTAGTTGATTATTGTTCCCATAAGTTGTTTGCTCACAAAA
This sequence comes from Triticum aestivum, assembly GCF_018294505.1. Classification (NCBI taxonomy): domain Eukaryota; kingdom Viridiplantae; phylum Streptophyta; class Magnoliopsida; order Poales; family Poaceae; genus Triticum; species Triticum aestivum. The sequence continues at coordinate 347,974,869 of NC_057804.1, read as the reverse complement.
TCCCTATGCATAGGAAGTGGGTTAGACTTAAATGTGCTAGTCATATGCTTCATGATGCTCCCATTATGTTTCAATTCTTATCTTTCATGTGAGCATCATTGTCATCATCATGCCTAGCTAGAAAGGCATTAAAGAAAAGCGCTTGTTGGGAGACAACACAATATTTATCCTTACTGTTTTTGTGTTCACATGATTATGCTACTGTATTAATCATGTTTTATAGCTTTTGTTTTAATAAAGTGCCAAGTAAGACCTTTAGGATAGCTTACGGTGATAGTTTTGTTGATCCTGCTGAGAATCAGAAACTTTTGCACCCAGTAAATTAGTATTATTAATTCACATAAACGTGATACTGATCTGATTCGTTTTGCTCTGGATTGGTACACAAATTGCTTAGGACTTCCTAATTTTGTAGAATTTTTGGAGTTCCATAAATATACGTTTGATACAGATTACTACTGACTGTTTTGTCTTTGACAGATTCTGTTTTCTATGCGTTGCTTGCTTATTTTGATGAATCTATGGCTAGTATTAAGTGGTATGAACCATAGATAAGTTGTAGTACAGTAGATATTACACCAATATGAATTTAGAATGAGTTCATTACAGTACCTAAGTGGTGGTTTTATTTTCTTATACTAATGGAGCTTATGAGTTTTCTGTTGAGTTTTGTGTTGTGGAGTTTTCAAGTTTTGGGTAAAGATTCGATGAACTATGGAATAAGGAGTGGCAAGAGCCTAAGCTTGGGGATGCCACATGCACCCCAAGATAATATTCAAGAATAGCCAAAAGCCTAAGCTTGGGATGCCCCGGATGGCATCCCCTCTTTCGTCTTCGTTCATCGGTAACTTTACTTGGAGCTATATTTTTATTCACCACATGATATGTGTTTTGCTGGGAGCGTCATTTTCTTTTGTTAGTATTTGCTTGCTGTTATTTATAATAATGTTTTGCACCTTTAGTTTCAATAAAAATGTCAAGGATAGCCTTTTCCATGCTTATTTTGCTAGTATACATGTTGCTGTTTGAAAACAGAAAGTTTACCGCTGTTGCAAAAATTCCCTAGAAAAGTCAGAGAATGATATAATGATGAAACCTTTTGAATAAAGAGCTCTGATAAATTTAATACAGTGGGAATTGTCTCTCATAATTTTTTGAGTTAGGGAAGTATGATGAATCTTGCATTCTTTCCAGACTATACTGTTTTGGTAGATTGCTGTTATGTTTGCATTGTTTGCGTATGTTTGCTTGTTTAATGATTCTATTTGAGGATAGGAGTGTTAAATATGCAGAGGCATTTAGTATGCAATGTGGAATAATAATTTTAGTGATTCATTACAGAAGAAAATGATAAGGTTTTTGCATTGGTTTATACTAACCTATCTCACGAGTTCTTGTTGAGTTTGTTGTGGATGAAGCTTTTGATAAAAAGAGAAACCATGATATGAGAGGAATTAAGGAGACATAAAAGTTCAAGCTTGGGGATGCCCAAGGCACCCCAAGATAATATTTCAAGAAGTCTCAAGCATCTAAGCTTGGGGATGCCCCGGTAGGCATCCCACCTTTCTTCTTCAACAATTATCGGTTAGTATCGGTTGAGCCTAAGTTTTTGCTTCTTCACATGAGTTGTGCTATCCTTGCAATGTCACTTTATTTTGTTTTGCTTGCTGTTTGAATACAATACCAAGATATGAAATTCTTAAATGAGAGAGAGAGTCTTCATATAGCTACATAATTATTTAGCTACTCATTGATCTTCACTTATATCTTTTTGGAGTAGTTTTTCATTTACTCGTGTTCTTCACTTATATCCTATGAGTAAATGGTTGACTGAGTTGATTGTCATAAATCTGAAATTATATATGTCTCATTTGCTTATCCCATGGGGAGTTATGACTTCACATCTAAGAAGTAGAGGTTGTAAATTTATTGAAGGTTAGCAAGCATTGTATTGGTCATTTGAACAATTCATGAACGAATATTGAAGGAAGAGAGATTACACATATAAATATACTATCCTAGACGTCTTTTATAATTGGGAGCACTCATTAAGTATGACATGCTAAAGAGTAGATGTTGGACAAGGAAGACAACATAATGGTTTATGTTTTCCGACATCTCAGTTAAAGTATATTGTCATGGATCATTCAAACATGTTGAGCTTGCCTTTCCCCCTCTTGCTAGCCAAAATTCCTTGCACCAAGTAGAGATACTACTTGTGCTTCCAAATATCCTTAAACCCAGTTTTTCCATGAGAGTCCACCATACCTACCTATGGATTGAGTAAGATCCTTCAAGTAAGTTGTCATCGGTGCAAGCAATAAAAATTGCTCTCTAAATATGTATGATATTTTGGTGTGAAGAAAATAGCTTTATACGATCTTGTTATGGAAGCAATAAAAGCGACGAACTGCATAATAAAGGTCCATATACAAGTGGCAATATAAAGTGACATTCTTTCGCATTAAGATTTTGTGCATCCAACCCTAAAAGCACATGACAACCTCTACTTCCCTCTGCGAAGGGCCTATCTTTTACTTTATGTCTTTTACTTTATGCAAGAGTCAAGGTGATCTTCACCTTTCCCTTTTTCATTTATCTTTTGGCAAGCACTTTGTGTTGGGGTCATCCTGATATATATATATCCAATTGGATGTAAGTTAGCATGAACTATTATTGTTGACATCACCCAAAGGTGAATCGTTGGGAGGCATTACTATAAGCCCCTATCTTTCTCAGTGTTCGATTAAGACTTCATAACCACAAGTATTGCGTGAGAGTTAGCAATTGTAGAAGACTATTTGATAGTTGAGTATGTGGAGTTTGCTATTCCTGAAAATAAGATGAATTGCAATTGTTTGATGACTGAGAATGAAGTTTGCTAGTTTTCAAGAAAGTTTATGGCATATGCTTTGACATGTGCATTGCTTGTTACTTTATCGTGAGATGTTTTATGAGATGAACTACTGTTATGCCATATTATCATGCTAGAAGAGGTGATTGAAATTATCATTGATCAAACTTGTGCACCTTCTAGCATTCACACTTCATAAATTCTTTCTTTATCATTTACCTACTCGAGGACGAGTAGGAATTAAACTTGGGGATGTTGATACGTCTCCAACGTATCTATAATTTATGAAGCATTCATGCTATTTTATTACCTATTTTGAATGATTACGGGCTTTATTATAAACTTTTATATTACTTTCGGGACTAACCTATTAACCGGAGGCCCAACCCATATTGCTGTTGTATTGCCTGTTTCAGTATTTCGAGGAAAAGGAATATCAAACGGAGTCCAAACGGAATGAAACCTTCGGCAGCGTGATTTTTTGGAAGAATATGATCCTGGAGACTTGGAGTTCACGTCAGAAGATCCTCGAGGAGGCCAGGAGATAGCCCCCCCTACTGGGCGCGCCCCTTGTCTCGTGGGCCCCTCGAGCACCCCCCTATCGACTTCTTTCGCCTATATAAGCCTACGTACCCTAAAACCATCGAATATCAAGATAGATTGGGAGTTTCACCGCCGCAAGCCTCTGTAGCCACCAAAAACCTCTCGAGAGCCTGTTCCGGCACCCTGCCGGAGGGGGGATCCCTCACCAGTGGCCATCTTCATCATCCCGGCGCTCTCCATGACGAGGGGGGAGTAGTTCACCCTCGGGGCTGAGGGTATGTACCAATAGCTATGTGTATGATCTCTCTCTCGTGTTCTCTCTATGGCACGATCTTGATGTATCGTGAGCTTTGCTATTATAGTTGGATCTTATGATGTTTCTCTCCCCTCTACTCTCTTGTGATGAATTGAGTTTCCCTCTTGAAGTTATCTTATCGGATTGAGTCTTTACTTTGATAACACTTGATGTATGTCTTGCCGTGTTTATCTATGGTGACAATGGGATATCACGTGCCACTTGATGTATGTTTTGGTGACCAACTTGCGGGTTCCGCCCATGAACCTATGCATAGGGGTTGGCACACGTTTTCTTGACTCTCCGGTAGAAACTTTGGGGCACTCTTTGAAGTACTTTGTGTTGGTTGGATGAATTTGAGATTGTGTGACGCATATCGTATAATCATGCCCACGGATACTTGAGGTGACAATAAAGTATATAGGTGACGTTAGGGTTTTGGTTGATTTGTGTCTTAAGGTGTTATTCTAGTACGAACTCTTGAGTAGATTGATCCAAAAGAATAACTTTGAGGTGGTTTCGTACCCTACCATAATCTCTTCGTTTGTTCTCCGCTATTAGTGACTTTGGAGTGACTCTTTGTTGCATGTTGAGGGATTGTTATATGATCTATCTATGTTATTATTGTCGAGAGAACTTGCACTAGTGAAAGTATGAACCCTAGGCCTTGTTTCCTATCATTGCAATACCGTTTATGCTCACTTTTACCATTAGTTACCTTGCTGTTTTTATATTTTCAGATTACAAAAACCTATATCTATTATCCATATTGCACTTGTATCACCATCTCTTCGCCGAACTAGTGCACCTATACAATTTGCCATTGTATTGGGTGTGTTGGGGACACAAGAGACTCTTTGTTATTTGGTTGCAGGGTTGCTTGAGAGAGACCATCTTCATCCTATGCCTCCTACGGATTGATTAACCTTAGGTCATCCCCTTGAGGGAAATTTGATACTGTCCTACAAACCTGTGCACTTGCAGGCCCAACAACGTCTACAAGAAGAAGGTTGTTTAGTAGACATCAGCTCACACTCCTCCTCGACATCCATGATGTTCCGACAATAGCTATGCATGCACACGGAAGGAGTGTCAAGTAGTATACCATCCTCGAGAGTGTCAAGTGAGCATGTGTAAAGGAGATGATTCACCTTTGTGTATGTGTAGTAGATGTCGCACGTGTCACTTGCCAAATGGACTCTTGACATGGTGATGTCTGTAGGATGCTCCACATCATCCCCTCCCCCTTGGGAAAGATCTGACCTCGGATCGAAAACCAAATCACCATGGGAAAGAGATGGCGTTGCCGTGTAGAAGTGGTCGATCACAAAGTTCTCGTCATCTTGAAGCTCGAAATGGGCAATCTCCAATGTTGTGCCATCTCGTGATTTCTTGAAAAGAAACAAAGACAACAAGCACTTGGAAAAACAAATGTGGTTAGCGTTAGTGCAAAACCAAGCATTCAAGCGGTGATTCACCCAACAAGTGTCATCATCAAACATAGCATAAGGTTTGAAAGGATTGTAGCATGTCATGTAAGCACGTAAATTGAGCACAAAGAAGGACATCATGGAAACAAGCATTCAAATGTGAGGTAGTGATGCAAATATGCATAACAAGAGAAGAAGCATCAACCTTATGGTCATAGCGATCATGCATAAAACGCTCGATAAATGGTCGATGGTAGGCATATGAATCATTCACAACACCAAATAAAATGAAATGTCTAAACACATGGGTCAAGTGCAAGACAATCCAAGCATAGCGTGCATAGGGTGTAGTGAAAATAGTTTGGCACCCAACACAATAGAAAGAGCAATTGTTCAACATGTGTGAGGAAATCAAGGTAAGCATGTAGCTATCAATGGGACATGGCATATGTGAAGAAATGATATTGGTGCAACCAACCATATGATAGTAGCAAGTAGTCCAAGAAGTGGATGCAACACACAAGGTGTATATGTCATGAAGCATGGAAATGTGGCAATCATGGGTGAAAGCACTATCTCGAACATGCGTGCAAATGGGGAAAGCAACACATGAAGTGTGATCCACAATATCCAAGCTCAAGAAGGATGTCACCTTGAAAGCGTGTCCTTGTGCATTCTTCACAATGCTGAAGTGGTAGGAAATGTGGTGTAGAAGCGAGTCGTGGTAGAATATATGAGGCTCGCTCTCAATTGCTCGAATGGTCAACTCACGTGAAGTGGAGTTCGACACAAAGTCCAAGTATCCTACACATGCACGTAACAAAACAAAGAATGTATGCGCATGGTAGATAAACACATCATCCATCATGATGGTTCTCATCTTTTACACATAACCATTAGAAGCAAAAGTGCATGAATAATATGATGCAACAATGGCGATATTCATGGCACAAGGTATATGGTGCAAAGAAGTAAGGCAAGCATGCTTCACAAGGAATATGTCAAAATCTCCAAACATATGTGAGAATGCTATGGGGGCAATCTCATGAGCAAGACTATAAGCATTGTTGCACTCAATACATGGCAAGTCATTTAGCATGAGAGAGGCAACACATGGAGATATATGACAAGAAGCAATATGAACCATGTGCAAAGCATATAGATGGTTGTCATCAACTGCATGAAATGAGCAAGTATGAGTCATTGGTGATGCAACATGAGCAAGCATAGAGATCAAGTCGTGCAAACTAGTGGAGCGAAGATGCAACACACTAGAGTAAATCATGGCAATCATGTCATGTGAGAAAATAATAGGAATAGGTAATGCACATGACATATCGCAAAGATCATAGTATCATCATAGGAATGGGTCATAAATGGAACATGGCAATAACAAGCAATGTCTCCACCAAGCTTGCAAATACACATACAAGTGCTAGAATCAATCATCATGTGTAATGCAAAGCATGGGTCACAAGTGCATGGCAAAGGCATAGTATTGAGCATATCATGCAAAGTGAACATGGCAAGATGGGCATATAATATGTAATGGATAATAACCCATAGCCAAGTGAGGGCCATGTAGAAGAAATGCGCGAAGTCTTTGCGCGAAGAGAGCGGCGGTAAGGACAATCCACGGGATCCCAAGTCATCGTTGCTCTCTAGAGCTCATTTTGTCAACTCATGGGATTGTGAGGTTGACGAGTAAGCATGGGTACCTACACAAAGGAGACACAAACCAAAGAAATTGTGCGCGTGGTAAATGTACACATCATCCATCATGATGTGTATGTGCACATGTGAGTTAGCACAAGATAAGCATCGCTCAAAGAAATTTGATGCATGGTATAAGAATATGTCATCCATCATGAAAGAATAGTTATTGTGTATGACATGATGGGGACACAAATTGAGCATACAAATATATGGCACATCAATATAATTTTCATTCATGGGGAGCATATTATGCACACAATTACTGGGATCATGCGAAGGATGGGATGGATCAAAATCTCCTAACATGTATGAGGAAACTATGGGTGTCTCCTCATGAACAACATTGGAAACATCATATGGAGAAAATGGACAACATCCAAAACAATGCATATCCAAAGCTAGGTAGGCATGACATGGCATATAAGATAAAATGATGCAAAGGGAGCATATCAATATCATCGCAAGAAAAACAAATGCCATTAACCATGCGCTTGTCATCTATGCCATATGTGCAAATTGGGTTTATTTTAATGGCATATGCATAGTCACTATGGAGAGATTGCAAATAAGACATATGGTTGATCTCATGCATAGCATATGGCAAGTCAAGCGGATTATCAAACATGATGTGACCAAGGGAATTGTCACAAGAAATCCTATGTAACATGGCATCACAACTAATAGACTCCACATGAGAATTATCATACTCATCATAAATGGGCAAGAAATCATAACATGAGGAAGTCGCACTAGCATGAATCATGGAAATAGGTGGATCAACATCATGCAAACAAGCAATGGCAAGAATGTCCACTAGTGGGACTAGCACATCACCGTCACCTTTGTTACCTTTGTCATTCCACTCATGTGGTGTAGGTGAGGTTGGAAAGACCAAATGGTGGTCATCTTCATATTTATGGAACCATGTGGGGGGGGGGTGCATCATATTCCACCATGGACATCGTCTTGTACAAAGGGAGGACGAAGTCGTCGAGGATCGGCGCGTCATCATAAATGGGACCTAGCACCAAATGAGAAGACACAATAGAGGTAGAGGTCAAGTTGTTAGAAATGCAAATGGCCTCACGAGACCTATCAATTATCTCACTCTCTCTATGTGGTGGTTCACTCACTCCCTCAACGTAGGTGCACTCGATCTCACATATGGTGGAGTCACTCATCTCACTCAATTGGTGGGGGTTGTGGCTCTCCTCACATGGGAATTGTGGCAACTCATCATATATGGGGCTAGTGGTGAAGTCACTCTCACTCTCAATATGGTGGCAAAAGTCACGCAAGTCATCATACATCACTGTGGTCGAAGGGAAAATCCCATGCTCAACCATCTCGTCGTCGTCGCCGTGGATGAAGGACGAAGATGGCACATCATCACTCTCCTTCATGACCGAAGGGAAAATCCCATGCTCGATCATCTCGTCGCCGTCGCCATGGATGAAGGCCGAAGATGGCACATCATCACTCTCGCCTCCTAAGATGGAAGCATCATCCTTGCTCGCCACCTTGTCGCTCGCCTCCAAAGCTTGGTCCTTGAAGGTCTCCATAGTCGTACTTGTGGCCGCACCATCTTGAAAAAGAGTTGAGGTAGACTCGGCACCATCAATGCCACAAAGAGGGATGGCGGTGAAGTCGAACTTGGGAGCATCGTCTTGGAGCTCGTCGGGCTTGGACATCATGGTGTTACTAGCCTCATGATTGTCGTAGAGCTTGGTCGCCGCGAAGTGTGCTTGGGGTGGAGAAGCCTTGGCCTTCATGAGTTCTTGTTCCGCTTGAGAGCACCAATGTAGTAGTCGTCGATGGAATTGTAGTTCTCAAGGAAGATAGTCTTGGAGATGTCATTGTTCAATCCCATCATGAAGTGGAACTTCATCGAAATGGGGTCGTCCACGCCGACTCGTCGCAAGGCAATCTTCATCTCCTTGAAGTACTTGTTGATGGACTTGGATCCTTGGATGGTGTTCTCCAATTGGCGTCGAAGTTGGTCCGTGTAGGTTGGATGCACAAACTCTCGCCGCAAAGCTCTCTTCGTCTTGGGCCAACTCAACTCGTAGCTCTCTGAAGGTGTGTGAAGCCACCATGTCGAGGCGTAGTCGTGGAAGTTTCTTGTGGCACACTTCACTTGATCTTCGGAAGGAACTTTATGTAGCTTGAGGTAGTCGTCCATCAAACGCTCCCACTCGAGGTACTCCTCGGGTTCTTGAGTCCCATAGAAAGGAATCTCATTGTCGGTGTCGAGGTCATAGTAGCTCGTGGAAGTCACGGACTTGAGCTTGGTAGCTTCTCTTGAGCGTAGTCTTGAGGTGCTTGTTGGCGAAGATGGCGTATGTCCATAGGCGAAGATGCCTTGAAGTCGCTTGGCGAAGATGCCAAGGGAGATGGTGAAGTCGTTGACCGGTTGTTGGTGTTGAGCTCTTGACCTTCACGTTCTTGTTGGTGATGGTGTCGATGCCGATGTGATCTTGCCGGAGATGGTAGCTCGGAACCATGTGCTCTTGAGCGTCTTCTCAAAGATGAGGAAGATCAGTTGTAGGACTTTATGAGGGCTTTGATATCCTCCATTTGAGCTTGCATCTTGGCGTCGGAGTTGTTGTTCATGGCATCGAACTCGTCGTTATTGTTGTAGACCGAAGGTGAAATGCCTTTCCTATCCATCACAAGACTCGAGTAGAGGTGAGTAGGAAATGAGATAAACAATACCAAGTTACCTTTTCCCAAAGTTGAGGATGTATCCCGTTTCACTCAATATGAAATGAAAGAATAGTGGAATTGGTATTGGACTTGTTCACTCACACCTATCAAGTAAAGCTTATGGTGTATCTCGGTGAGGATAGTGGCACAAAAATTTAATGCAAAATGTTAGCAAGAGTCAATAATGTTGAAAGAGATTCACAAATTCGCAAGTGAAACAAGTAGACCAATAGCAATGAATGGCACACGGAAATGCACACACGCATAGATAAATGGGGTCATGCAACCAAGGAATGAGCACAAAATGTGGAATCCACGGAAAACGCTTGTGTTGCACAACTCAAGAGAGACGCTAGCACGATTGCTCAATAGGCGGATACGACACTTGTGCACAACCTATAAGATGCAAAATGGATAAACTTGCTATCCCAAGTATGCTATGTATGTATGGTTCCCGGTGTTTCTCTCAAGATGATCCAAGATGATCAGATATAACAATCTTATATGCAATCTGGTATGATGCTATGCCACTTGCTTACAAGCTTCTTTGCTCTTTCTCTTTTGCTTAAAAGCTTATTCTTTTTTTTTGTATGGCCACTTTTGCACAATGCACAAACGAAGATAGCAATTGTGTATATGCGGGAACAAACTTGTGACACAAGATATGATACCAATATATGCACCACGATGATATGGTATGTATGCTATGGGAAGTATGATCACTAATGCGCACAAGTCACGTTGCCGGCAATACTCAAATGGCTAGTCTCGATAGGCAAGTAACGCAAAATGGGCTAGGGGTTATCAATGCAATGGCAAGGGGAATATACAATGGCTTCGTCGAGGTTACCATCCTTGGTGATGATGAGAGGCGGTGTTGCTGATGTCCACCCGTTCCTAGTTAGCCGAAACATCCTAGGAAACGGAAAAACCCACAAACTCAAAATCTCCAAAGGCAAATGTCAAATGGTGGTAGCGGAAAGCGGTGGTAGTTTGCACTTGGCAATGCGGAAGTGGAGTGATGGGTTATGCGAGTCGAAGTTGAAGTTGAAGTTGCCGTCCCTAAGTAGCCGAAACACCTTAGGAGACACAAGCCACAACTCAAACAAGCTCAACCAAAATTGGGTTAGGTTGGGTTGGTGGAAGTGTATGATGGGCTTATGCGGAAGTGGGGGTGGTGCTTGATGAAGAAACAACCGTCCCTAAGTAGCCGAAACACCTTAGGAGACTCGAATCACTACTCAAGCAACCACTAATGCTATGGCAAGCAAAATGGGTTAGGTTGCGGAAGTCGGTGGTGGTGTAGCAGACGATGTGGTGGAAGCCCTAGGCAAAGATGCCAAAGTTCACAAAATATGATGGAGTCAAATGATGGTGGTGGTATTTTTGTGGGATAGGGGATGTCAATAGCTTCAAAACGAGCTAAAGAACGTCAAAAACGGACTCCGGATGAATTAGTTATGGCCGAAACAAGATTTCAGCCGAGTCAGTGTTAGGGTTAGCCGGACATCCGGGAGGAGATCCGGATGATCCGGGCTTGGTCCGGATGATCCGGGAGTACTTCCGGATGATCCGGGTTCATCAGCTCTGGTTCTGTTGTCCGGGTGCGTGGGTTATCCGGACGTCCGGGGGGCGTCCAGCTGATCCGGGAGGTGTCCGGATGATCCGGGAGCACGTCCGGATGATCCTGGCAGGTCAACTCTGCTCGGGATTTCCTCTCGGGGGCGAATTTTTGGGCGGAAATGGACGATTTTTGGGGCAAAATTGAGGAGATTTCGTGGATGGAAGGTGGGGAAACTTGGGGAGATGCTAGATTCACTCGAAACCAAGCAAATCCATGGATCAAAATCAACAAAACATCATCAAAACCAACAAATCACAAACAAATTTGGGGCTATTTTTGGTGGGGATTTTTGGATTTAGGACGAAAACAACAAAATCAAGCTAGAAAACACGGGGTAGGGGCTCCAAAAACGTGATCAACGTGGCTCATGATATCAAGATGATGTAGGGTAGAACCCTAGAGGCCCGATCTTTCATGATTGGAGAGGATCCCTACAAGGAACACGAAGAACACGGGGAAGAACGAGAGAAATCACAAGGGGAAACACTCAAGAACAAGTCCAATCACACATCCACTAGACAATCAAACACACAAGATCCACAAGGTACATGAACAACAAAGAGAAAGATACAAGGTAAAGTTCATCTCCAAGAGGAGGTTTTGATGATATCCTAGACGGATCTTCCCACGAGGGGGTCTTGATGATATCCCGCAGGATCTTCTCCTAGATGGAGGTCTTGGCCTCCAATGGAGTAGTGGTCTCTCTCTCTCAAGAGTAGAGATAGGTAGGAGCAAAGCTCACATCCAAATGAGCTATCACTTTGCTTCCCCTAGAAAGGAGGTGGAGGAGGTCTATTTAGAGTCTAGTGGGCGAAGGGGTAAGTGAGGGGGCGAATGGGTACATGGGCCTCGGCCCGAAGCATTGCACGCAGGCAAGGCCCGGATGATCCGGATGGGTGTCTGGATGATCCGTCCGTCGTCTGGATGATCCGGGAGGGGCGCGGATGATTCGGCTTTAGGAGAAACCTTCAGGTATCCTCATCGCGGTTATCCGGATGATCCGGAGGGGGACCCGGATGATCCAACTGGGTCCAGATGATCCGGACGGCGGTCCGGACGTCCGGGCTAGCTTCAGCCGCTGCTCCGTCTTCTTCTCCTTTCTCCCGTCTTCTCTTCCATGCTTCCCTTGCGAATGGTGTAGACGTACACTTGCGCTCGCACTCCTCCTCAACATCCATGATGTTCTGACAATACCTATGCACACACGAAAGGAGTGTCAAGTAGTATACCATCCTCGAGAGTGTCAAGTGAGCACGTGTAAAGGAGATGATCCACCTTTGTGTATGTGAAGTAGATGTCGCACGTGTCACTTGCCAAATGGACTCTTGAAATGGTGATGTCCGTAGGATGCTCCGCATAAATGAGAGTTCTACAATTTCTATAAAATAAAGCCACCGCCCGTGCTCTAAAAAGATATAAGTGAAGCACTAGAGCAAACTGCCTAGCTCAAAAGATATAAGTGAAGCACATAGAGTATTCAAATAAATTCATGATTCAAGTGTGTCTTTCTCAAAAGATGTGTACAACAGCGATGATTGTGGTAAACTAAAAAGCAAAGATTCAAATCATACAAGACGATCCAAGCAAAACACATATCATGTGGTGAATAAAAATATAGCCTCAAGTAAATTTACCGATGGAACGAAGACGAAAGAGGGGATGCCATCTGGGGCATCCCCAAGCTTAGATGCTTGGTTGTCCTTGAATATTACCTTGGGGTGCCTTGGGAATCCCCAAGCTTAGCTTCTTCCCACTCCTTATTCCATAGTCCATCAAATCTTTACCCAAAACTTGAAAACTTCACAACACAAAACTTAACAGAAAACTCATGAGATCCGTTAGTATTATAAAATAAATCACCTCTTCAGATACTGTTACGAACTCATTATAAATTTATATTGGTGTAATATCTACTTTATTCCAACTTTTCCATGGTTCATACCCCCAATACTACCCATAGATTCATCAAAATAAGCAAACAACACATAGAAAATAGAATCTGTCAAAAATAGAATAGTCTATAGTAATCTGTATACTTTGTATACTTTCGTGACTCCAATATTATGAAAATTTAGGACAACAAAAGCAATTCATATATCAATCTTGTGTAAGTAATTCAAGAATTTATCACATTCTAGCATCTCAAATCAATTCTGTTACTGTGCGCAAAAGTTTCTATTTTTCAGCAAGATCAAATCAACTATCACCATAGATCATCACAAAGGTCTTACTTGGCTCAAACACTAATTAAATCACCAAAACACAAGTACTACGAGGTAATAATGTGTATTTATTGAAAAACAGAACCAAAAATCAAAAACATAAAAATAAAATTGGGTTGCCTCCCAACAAGCGCTATTGTTTAACGCCCCTAGCTAGGCATAAAACATAGATCTAGGTATTGTCATATTTGGTATTAAATCCATAAGTATCCCTCATAATAGATTCATATGGCAAATTATTTTTCTTTCTTGGAAAGTGTTCCATGCCCTTCCTTAACGGAAATTGAAACCTAATGTTTCCTTCTTTCATATCAATAATTGCACTAATTGTTCTAAAGAAAGGTCTACGAAGAATAATAGGACATGTACGATTGCAATCTATATCAAGCACAATAAAATCTACGGGCACATAATTCCTATTTGCAACAATAAGAACATCATTAATACTTTATAAAGGTTTCTTAATAGTGTAATTCGCTAGATGCATATTCAAAGAACAATCATCAAGTTTATGGAAAACTAGCACATCACATGAAGTTTTCGGAATAGTGGAAACACTAGCACCCAAATCACACAAAGCATTGCACTCATAATCTTAAATTGTAATCTTAATAGTAGGTTCCCACTCATCATAAAGCTTTCTAGGGATCAAAACTTCCAACTCAAGTTTTTCTTCAAAAGATTTCACTACTAGGGAAAACCTTATACACATAATCTTACCAGTAGCGTTTGTTAAAATGAGGCGCTACTGCTACTTAGCAGCAGCGCGTTGGCTTAAAGGGCGCTACTATTATTCACTTAGTAGTAGCGCGGCAGGAACAAAACGCGCTACTACTATAATTGCCACACCGTTCCCGATGTGCTAGGTATAGTAGTAGCTCCCTTCTACAAACCGCGCTACTACTACAAAATTAGTAGAAGCGCACTTTTAGGGTAGGGCGCTACTGCTAAGTTTGAACACACCACAGGACGGGCCCATCTTAGCAGTAGCGAGTTTGTGAGGGCGCCCTACTGCTATGGATTTTAGCAGCAGCGCATTTTCGCTCCCCACGCTACTGTTAAAGCTATTTTCACCTAACCCCCCACGCGGGCTTCCCTCTCCTTGCTGCTTCCTCCCCCAATTCCCCACTCTCTCTTCTCCCCCTCGTCGCCTCCGCCGGAGCCCCTGCCCTCGCCCTCGCCGAAGGCCCTGCCCTCGCTCTCCGCCGGAGTCTGCCCTCGATGTCGTCACGCACCTGTGCCTCCTCCTCCTCGACCTCGACCTTACCGGAGCCCCTACCCTCGCTCTCCGCCGCCGTCTCCCTCGACCCGCCTCGCCGCTGTCTTCCCCGACCCCGCCTCGCTGCCGTCTCCCCCGACCCCGCCTCGCCGCGCCTCGGTGTCGCTGTCTCCCCCGACCCCATCTCTCTCCCCGCCCTCTGTAAGCACTCTCCCCTTCCCTCTTCTGTGCTCTCTGTTAGTATGAACCCTAGCTATTTAGTGCTAGTTAGTATGAACCCTAGGCTATTTTAGTGCTAGTTAGTTAATTACAATTAGTATTAACCCTATTTAATTAGGTAGTACGAACCCTAGTTAAAAAAATGGATACTTATATGGTAATTAGGGAAGTAGTTCCTAGGTACTAATTAGTTAGTAAGAACTAGGTACTAATTAGGTACTAGTTTATTTTTATTTATAGTAAGTTTATTTTTAGTAAGAACTAGTTGAATTAATAGAACTAGTTAGTAAGAACTTGTTGCTATTTTTTTAGTTAAAGCAATTTTTCCCGCATCGACGTGAACGATGCCTATCCCGCATCCTCGTCGTCGAGTCGGCGGAGGACACCTGCTTGACCAGATGGGCCATGTCCGGGACTGGGCTCCACCGGGGTGGTACTGGGAGGCGCTACCTATCGGGGGGGGGGGCGCAGGTTGGTGAGGAGCCAGCCTGTCGTTGACCCGAAGCTTCTTTAGTGGCGGTCGCGTGGGCCAGTGACGGTCCAGAGGCTCGAGGACCCTGCGGAGGTGGTGCGTCACCGTGTCAGTGAGGAGGACGCACACGTCCGTTGCTACTTGTTTGTGTTGGAGCACAGGTTCTCCAATACCTGGCAGGTTCTCCAGGGATCTCACTGGAGCTATGATCCTGTGATGGTTCCTTCTCTATGGGTGTCCACCGCCCGCGCTGATACCCGTCGTGTGCTAGGATTTTAGTTGTATTAGTGATGTTATATGTATGATACTATTCGGGATATATTAGTGATAATATTCGATGATGTACGGACGCATGAGATGATTTACTTTTGCTTATTGAATGCATGCTAATTTGAGTCCTATAAGATATTTTGAAATGTATATCTTGTGTTGCTCAAATAGGATATGTGCTTGCCCAAGTGGCCGGTCATGTTTGCAGGTTACACCTCCGAGTGGCCTATGTTTTGCTGGAGTGTTGATTCATTTCCGTTCCGGGAAATTTTAGGCGCTTGATATGTCCTATTTTAGCAAAGGTCATGCCGGATTTTTTTCGTGAATTTTGGCATGACTTGTGCCAGAATATGTAGGAAATATCGAGTGCCCCGGATTTGTGTGTTGAGTATCCTGGTAGTTGTCTTCGATCGATTTTCAATTAATGTTTCAACTATGAACATAGGAAATGTCTGACGACGAAAAGGATTTCGGTATTTGCAAATACTGCGAAGACGAGCACGACCTGTGCGACGGAATCTTCCTAGATGATGATAGGCGCTTCAGCATCAAGCTGGACGGGAACTTCGAAGTGGATACAGTAAGTCACAACAACAAGTCTTTTTTCGTAATTAAGCATGACATCTGCTTCATTTGCTTCAACTTATATTTTTTTACTATTCTACTAGCGTATCCCCTGCCATGCAAGAGTTTTTGTATTGGATAAGATAGGTTTCAGTCGTACTATGGAGGTAAAGAAAGTTTACTTGAAGACCGAGCATGGTTATATTTTCCATGCAAAATTATACAATTTAGACGACTACACCTATTTTGGATGCACAACATGGTGAGCACTATGCAAGACTTATGCATTTGAGACTGATATGGTTATCACCTTTGATATTCGTCCGGAAGATGATATTGAAGGTAATACCGACATCTGGGTCGATGTGCAGACACCTCCAGTTATACCATTATGTGAGTTTCTCAACCATATTTATGTCTTTGATATTGTTTATTCAAAAATAGTTGACAACTAATTTCTATTGTCAGCTTATTTCCGTTCAAGCAAACATGTCCAGCGCTTGGTAGACATGACCTACGACTGTGCCGGGGCTAAACTAAACTGCGAGGAGCTAAGTCATTATGTTTCATGGCTTGCGGATCTTGATACTGTTAAGACAAATTTTCTTCCTGGATTTAGAAATGTTAGTACTGAAAACGTGCGACCAATAGTGTTCGTAATGAACTACTGTCACATCTATTTAGGAAAGATGGTAAGATTTTTACTATTTGTCCTCAGTGCATCTTTTCCATACATTATTTTTTAAGCTAAACTTCATTGCTAAGTATGTTACCATACGATGTTCTTCAACAGGGACTCCCGATGAATGTTGTGCCTCATGGGATCGAGACTAAAGGTACCATGAGTATTGTTAGCTTATGGCCAAGATATCCTACAAATCACTATAGTGCATTCAGGATTAGCGATGAATTCTTAATAGTGAAATACTGGACGAAATTTGTGATGGAGGAGCGCAGACAAGTACTAGGGGGCAGCAATCAGAAGCGCAACCCACGATTAAGAGACAGGTTCATCTGCATGCTCCAACTTGACGCAGGAGGAGAGCTACACATGTTTTATGTTATGTTACCTGAGAGAGAGCAGCAGGAGTGATTAGCTAGCTAGAAATGAGTTTGAAGATGATGATGTGCTACACTATGACTATGATGATTAAATAGCTAGTGTTGGTGGTAATGACTATGATGATTATTATTAGCTAGTGTTAGTGGTGATTAAATAAATACTGTTGGTGGTAATGACTATGATGATGATTAAATAGCTTGTGCTGGCGGATTAGATTCAAGTGGAGGCAACATGTGGTGCACATCGAAAGTACTACTAGTCCAAACTAGATCAAGTTTGGAGTAGTAGTATACTTTTGACATGCACCACATATTGCCTCCACTTTAACCTAATCCACCTTCATTTGACACACTATTATGGACATAATGATATAAACCTCATAATTGGTATTGTACCAAAATTTGTATAACGGCGGATAAATACACTAAAAAAAAGAATACTAGTAGCGATGGACAGTAAACACACTGCAAGTAGCTAGATTAGCAGCAGCGTGGGTGCGAACAAGCGCTGCTGCTATGTCTCTTAGCAGTAGCGCGTGTCACACGCGCTACTGCTAAGTAATAGCTGTAGCACCTTATTAGTAGCGCGGCAGCACGCGCTACTAGTGAGCTTTAAACCCGCACTACCACTAGGGTTTTCCCTAGTAGTGTTTCATCATAGCATAAATGATATGTTTAGTAAAAGCTTAATTTTGATTATAAGCATGAGGTGAATTCAACATGGATTGCAACAAGGAAATACAATATATCAAAGAACAATTGTAATAATTAAAATCCTTTAAATCCAAAAGGGTGGGTTCATCGCTACTTAAAGTTTTAACCTCTACAATCCCACTTTCATCAATTTTTTCATTAAGATCTTTAAAATCTGAATCATTGGGACGCCTTCTAGCTAAATTGACTCATCTTAGGTCCCATATTTATCAAGGTTTATATTAAAAAACAAAGATTCAGTAGGAGTCACACCAATCACTTTAAGATCTTCATCATTATTTTCAAAAAAACTAGACGAACATGCTTTGACAAACCAATCTCGCTTAGCACGCATCCTAGCGGTTCTTTCTTTACACTCATCAATAGAAATTTTAATAGCTTCCAAAGATTCATTAATATCATGCTTGGGTGGCATAGATCTAATTTTTAAAGAATCAATCTCAAGAGAAATTCTATAAACGTTCCTAGCCAAATCATCAATCTTGAGCAATTTTTCTTCAACCATAGCATTGAATATGAAATCTTTAATACTGTTCTCAAGATCAGAGGGTATTTTATTATAATTTCCATAAGATTTTTTTAGTAATTACCATAATTATTAGAGGAATTTCTAGGAAACGACCTAGGGTTGAAATTACCTCTATATGCGTTATTACCAGAATTGTTCCTACCAACAAAATTCACATCCATAGATTCATTATTATTCTCAATCAAAGTGGACAAATGCATATCATTAGTATCAATAGGAGCACAAACGGTTATCATTAGGATCAATAGGATCACTCTTGCTAGCAATCAATTTCATAAGTTCATCCATCTTTCCACTCAAAGTGTTAATTTCTTCAATCGCAAGCACTTTTTTACTAGTGGAAGATCTTTCAGTATGCCATTAAGAGTAGTTAGCCAAATATTATTTAGGAGTTCGGTAGATTCTCCTAATGTAATTTCCATAAAAGAACCTCCCGTGGGGGAATCTAAAAGATTTCTAGAGGCAAAATTCAATTAGGCATAAAAAAATTGTATGCTCATCCATAAACTTAAACCATGAGTAGGGCAATGTCTTATCATCAATTTCATCCTCTCCCAAGATTGTGCAACATGTTCATGATCAAGTTTCTTAAATTTCATTATATCGTTCCTAAGGGAGATGATCTTAGTGGCAGGAAAATACTTGGAAATAAAAGCATCTTTACACTTATTCCATGAATTAATACTATTTTTAGGCAAAGATGAAAACCAAGTTTTAGCAGGATCTCATAGAGAGAATGAAAATAGCTTCAATTTAACAATATGATTATCCACATCTTTTTTCTTTTGCATATCACACAACTCAATGAAAGTATTTAGATGGGATGCGGCATCTTCACTATGAAGGCCGAAAATTGCTATTTCATAACAAGATTCAACAAAGCGGCATTAATTTCGTAAGATTCCGCACTAGTGGCAGGAGCAACCAGAGTACTAATAAAATCATTATTATTAGTATTAGAAAAGTCACACAACTTGGTATTTTCTTGAGACATCGTGACAAGGCAAGGAATCTAGCAAACGAGCAAATAAAAAGCAAATGAAAAGATGAACGAAAGAAGGGTGAATAAAAAGGCAAATATTTTTTGTTTTTCTGAAAACGTTTTAAAAGTGGGGGAGAGGAAAACGAGAGGCAAATGGCCAATAATGTAAGTGCAAGAGATGAGAGTTTATGGTGGGTACTTGCTAGGCTTGATGTAGAACCTCCCTGGCAACGACGCCAGAAATTCTTCCTGCTACTTCTTCAGCTTGTGTTGATTTTCCCTTGAAGAGGAAAGGGTGATGCAGCAAAGTAGAGATAAGTATTTCCCTTAGTTAAAAACCAAGGTATCATTCCAGTAGGAGGCATAAGCAAGTCTCTAATCTATGCACCTACATAAACTAACAAATACTTGCACACAACGCAAAAAAAGGGTTGTCAATCCCTTCACGGTCACGAACAAGAGTGAGATCTGATAGAGATAGGTATAAAAGATAAATAAAATAGCAAACTGAAGTAAATATAAATTAGTTGCAGCAAGGTATTTTTGGGTTTTTTGATTTATAGATCTAAAAATATGGGGGCCATAGGTTTCACTAGAGGCTTCTCTCTTGAAAGAAAACATACGATGGGTAAGAAAATTATTGTCGAGCAATTGATAGAAAAGCGCAAAGTTATGACGATATCCAAGGCAATGATTATGGCTATGGGCATCACATCCGTGTTAAGTAGACTGACTCCTGTCTGCATCTACTCCTATTACTCCACACATCGACCCCTATCCTACATGCATCTAGAGTATTAAGTTCATAAGAATGGAGTAACACCTTAAGTAAGATGACATGATGTAGAGGGATAAACTCAAGAAATATGATGAAACTCCCATCTTTTTATCCTTAATAGCAACAATACAATACGTGCCTCGCTACCCCTACTTTGTCACTGGGTGAGGACACCACAAGATTGAACCCAAAACTAAACACCTCTCCCATTGCAAGAAAAACCAATCTAGTTGGCTAAACCAAACCAATAATTCGAAGAGAAATACAAAGATTTTAATCATGCATAAAAGAGTTCAGAAATGACTCAAATAATATTCATAGATAATCTGATCATAAAACCACAATTCATTAGATCTTGAAAAACACACCGCAAAAGAATATAACATTAGATAGAACTCCAAGAACATCGAGGAAACATTGTATTGAAGATCAAAGAGAGAGAAGAAGCCATCTAGCTACTAGCTATGGACCTGTAGGTCTGTGGTAAACTACTCATGCTTCATCAGAAGGGCAGCAAGGTTGATGTAGATGCCCTCCATGATCGAATCCCCCACTGGCAGGGTGCCGGAAAAGGCCCCAAGATGGGATCTCACGAGAACAGAGGCTTGCGACGGTGAAGAAGTATTTTTGTGGACGCTTATGTTAGTTTGGGAATATTTGGGGATTTATAGTGCAAAGATTAGGGTTGGAGGACTCTCGAGGGGCCCACAAGCCCTCAGGGCGCCCCCTGGGGTGCGCCTAGGAGGCTTGTGGCCTCCTCGGGAAGCTTATAGCCCCATCTCTAAGGTCTGTGGATGTCTTCTGGTCCAAGAAAAATCACCGCAAAAGTTTTATTCCGTTTGGACCCATTTGGTATTCCTTTTCTACGAAACTCAAAAACAAGAAAAAACTAAAACTGGCAATGGGCTCTAGGTTAAAAGGTTAGTCCAAAAAATAATATAAAATAGCATATTAATGCATATAAAACATCCAAAACAGATAATATAATAGCATGGAGCAATCAAAAACTATAGATACGTTGGAGACGTATCACTGTCGTGCCATCGTTTCGAACGCCAACACTAAGTTTTGCCTATATATGTAACTGTTGGCAGCCCTTGTTTCTCAAATACATCCACTTCCATTCTCCACAAAATTCTACTCCCTCTTAGTTAGCTACTTTGGTGACACTGGACCCACCGGAGCTTGTCGAATCGGCACGAGCCCTGCGTGCGAGCCCACGTCGGTGGGGCGTGTCGAAAGTTTGGGACTCCACCACCTTGGCCAAGCTCTCTTATGACCCCGTTGGCTACCACATGAGCTCACCACGGTCAATGCACAGCCCTGTCCGGCGAATCATCCCACTGCAGCACGATGGCCGTTCGATCCGGCAGCTATGCCACCAGCGTCAAAGCTGTCGGGAATCGATGTTCTAATTATTTGTCTTGTATGTTTACATATTTACACAAAATAATTAATAAAATAAAATATAAATTAATAATATCATAAATAATAAGAAAATAAAACAGTAAAATAAAAAACTAAACATCTATATTAATATAAAAAACAATGTTTGTAACACATAAAAGTAAAAAGAAAAATTAATAAAAATTAAAAATAATAGCAATGGCGTTGGCCACGTAGGCCAAAGCTGGCAATTATCCTGCCGCCCACAGATTAAAATTAACACCCTCGCGCACACCCCTCTCATTCGAACCCCACCCTTCCCAGATCACCGCCTCCACCGCCGCCGCCACCGTCGCTGTCATATCCGCCTCCACCCCGCCGCCGCCATCATCGTCACCGTCGCCTCCATCTGTACCCAGCCGCCACCATCGTCTCCGCCTCCACCGTTGTCGTCTTGGTCGCTGTCGCCTCCTTCTCCACCCCACAGCCCCAGTCGTCTCCGCCTCCATTGCCGCCGTCCCCGTCGTCGTCGCCTCCGCCTCCACCCCGCCACCCCCGCCACCGTTGTCTTTGTTGTCGCCTTCATCTTCGCCCCACTGCCCCTGTCTTCCCCACCCCACAACACCTCCTCGCCGACTCCCACTGCCGCAAGTGAGTTCTACATAGTGTAGTGTAGTGTAATAGTAGTAGTTTAGAATTCTTAGTGTAATAGTAGTATTGTAGAATTCGTAGTGTAGATTTTTATGTAGCTGTAGTGTAGAATTTTTATTGTAATAGTAGTACTGTAGAATTTGTAGTGTAGATTTTTGTGTAGTTGTAGTGTGGAATTCTTATTCTAATAGTAATACTGTAGAATTCGTAGTGTATATTTTTGTGTAGTTGTAGTGTAGATTTTTATGTAAGAATAATGTAGAATTATGCGTGTAAGAGTAGTGTAAAATTTTAGTGTAAGATTATAGTATATGATTTTACTAGTGTATGTAGTTCTATGTAGTGTACTTGTAGCGAAAGAATTTAGTGCAGTTATGGAATATGATTTTAGTGCAGCTGTAGTGTACATTTTATTACATTGTAGATTGTAGGTTTTGTAGGTACTCGTTAATATGCCCATTTTGTTCACTAACTTGTTAGTTATATATGCACCATCACAGATGGCTCCGAATTTTTGTGATGTGAGACCAAAGGGAAATAAGTACTATGCCACCATTAGGAAGGACAATGTCATCCACGAGCTTGGCCATTGGGACACCCCAGAGTTAGTGGCACGCGCCTATGATGCCATGGCGGTAGAGTTATTTCAGGAAGGGGTGACTCTGAACTTCCCTCTGTGTTGTGAGTACGCAAAGTTCCTCGCGCCGAAGGGCATGAGGATATGCACTAGGGCTGGGGAGAAGAAGAGCAAATAGTCTGGTATGCATTTTTTGACCCATTGGTGAGCGAGCTTGCAAGAGATGAAAAACTCGTGGAGACCAACAAGATGATGCTACTTCAGTATGCAGCCAGGAAGAGCGCAGAGGAGGATCGCATAGACTGGGATGCCTTGGAGTGAGAGGAGGAGGTCGGCAGGGCTATTGTCGTAGGTCCACTAGGCACGGCCATGAGGTCGGTCCCTCTGCCCACTAGCTTAGCACACGGTACCTATTTCATATGAACTATTTAACTTTATGCATGTTTTATGTTTGAACAACGCATGGTTTCTAGAACTGTTTGGTTACAAGTATGTGTTAATATTTAGATGGCCGGATAGCGCTAGTTCGTACTAACTGCTTATGTTGCATTATATCTATGCACCTGTTATGTATGCTTATTTTTCTCAACTTGATGAAAGCAGTCAATGGATGCCCCATGTGTGACCTGTGGTTCAGTGAGATGCCAAAGGGATAATAAGTTCTTCATAGATTTGCCGAATGACTTCCTCGCTAGGATGGTATGTTTAAGTTCAACATGTTCTGATTGAGTTTCATATGTGATGTATACGGTTGTGCCCAAAATTGTCTAACTAGCTAGTTCTTTATTTAATTTTTTCTTAGGTCATCCCTTGCGGGGCAAGGCGTGACTTCTTAGAGAAATTCCGAGTTCCAGTAGATGCCACCAGCACATTCCAGTGCACCCTCATGAAGATGCTGACAGCCCAACAATTCAATTGTCTTGTCACCAATGAGGCAAACCCAACCTATTTCGGTAGCCCTGGTTGGAAAGCCCTTGCAACTGGTTACGAGATGGAAGCTAAGGAGAGATCCACGTTCTACCTCGACTACGATTGTGAAGAGATCATGGTCTACTAAAGGCCCTACTGGCAGCAATGATGGTTCACTTACTCCGGACTATGGCCCTGACTCCGCCCGCTGGAAAGTCTAGTTAGCTAGTTGGCATGCATGGAAGATCTCATGTTATTATCACGTCTATTTATTTCAACTTGTATATTCATGTGTGTTACTTTGTCTACTTTGTTGAACTATATTAATAAGTGCATTGTTGAACTTAAATGTTTTTATTGGGTCTATTTATAGTTGATTTATTTACTGTTCTTAAACTGGATTATGCTGTCATTTTGGTTGCGATCGCTGTTGTACTACTTTTATTTCAAATCTAAAAATCAAATTACTGGCACCGCGGCAACATGGAACGTCACAACTGATGAATATTAGTGTTCGCGTTGTCCATGTGGCATGCCATTGCCGTCCAAAACACTGCTGGCGTAGGGTACAGACGCCAGCACTAATTTTTAACGATGGCGCCATATTGGTGGTGTCGGGTGTCCACGCCACCAAGGTTGTTTCTGGCACACCATAGCTAGGCTTTTCTGCACTATTGATTCTACCTCAATCCACTTTGTGAACTTTTCGATTGCAACGTACAAAAACTCAAAGCCCCTAGTAGCACGGGGAAAGTGGCCCAAGATGTCGAGACCCCAGACCGAGAAGGGCTTGAGCTACCTAATGTGTATTCTTGGAATGAACTGACACACTTCACACTTGGTTACTAGTGCAGTTGCATCCTGGAGAGCAGTGGGACAATAGAAGCCTTGCCGGAAAGCTTTGTTGACAAGGGCTCTTGATCTTATGTGAGAGGCACATATGCCACCATGTATCTCTGCCAACAACTTTTGTCCATCTTGCTGGCAAATGCACTTCAATTACACCCCATTTGGTCTCTTTTTGTGCAGAATGTTGTCCACAAACTGGTACATACTTGATTGACAAGTTACTTTCTCAGCTTCTTCTTGCTCTTCAGGAAGTTCTCCTGTCTGAAAGAAATGGAAGATATGTTGCACCCATGTCGAAGCTTGTGGCTCGATGACAAGGACTAAAGGCATTTCTTCAGCTGTGGGAGTGCTTGTCTCGATGGCAAGGACCTGCGGCCCTGCCAGAGCCTGCTGCTCACCGGCAAGCTTGGTGGTGTCTCCAACAGTTTCCTTGCCAGCGGCTAATGGAAGCTCTGCTGGAAAGTACTCATAGGAATTCAACTTTGTTCTCTTGTTTGCTACATTGATGGTGTAACAAATGGCTGAGTCAAATGGAGCACAAAAGTTCCTGGTCCCACATGTAGCTTCTGGGTGGTACACTTTGATAGATCATCAGCAATGTTGTTCTCCGCACGAGGAATGTGCTTCCTTTGCAATCTTTCAAAGTGCTCTTCCAATTTCCTCACTTCATCAACATAAGCTTCCACCAATGGGCTCTGATAATCTTTGTTGACCTACTTCACAATGAGCTACGAGTCACCTCTGATAACGATCTTTCTGATTCCAAGGTCCATTGTGATCCTGAGACCAGCAAGTAGCCCTTCATACTCAGTGGTGTTGTTTGTAGCTTTCTCCCTGGGAAACTGCATCTGTATCACATACTTGAGGTGCTCTCCGGTGGGTGCGACAAGAAGCACTCTGGCACCGGCGCCTTGCAACGAAAAAGCATCATCAAAGTACACGATCCAATCTTGTGTTGTTTCTTTGCCTGGGAGAGAGATCTCTTGAATCTTTTCGTCTTGCCTTGGTGTCCGTTTTACAATGAACTCCGCCAAAGCTCTGTTCCGAATAGTTGATTTACTTTCAAACTTGAGTCCAAAGCTTGACAGCTCTAACGCCCACTCCACTATCCTGCCAGTGGCATCTAGATTTGTCAAGATACGCTAGAACGGAAAGCGAGTGACGACGGTGATCTGATGTGCTTGGAAGTAGTGGCGCGGCTTGCTCGAGGCCATGAGAAGGCCAAAAAGCAATTTTTGCACACCAGAGTACCTTGACCTAGCCCCCTGGAGAAGGGAACTGACAAAGTAAATTGGGCGCTGCACCATCTTCTTCTTCAGCACTACTTGTTTCTCTATTTCATCTGCATGCGCTAATTTTGACTTGTCGGCACCAGACATTACCAGAGAAGATTCCGGCTTGTCGCTTGATGGTCATGTGGCTACTGGTTCTTCTTTGTTAGTTTCTCTCTCTACCACTAATGCAGCACTAACACTTGATTTTTTGCCGCCAAGTATAGCAACAATGGCTCTTGTGGCCTAGGTGCAACTAGTACTGGCGGAGAGGAGAGGTACTTCTTCAAATCTAGTAGTGCGGCCTTCACTTCCAGGGTCCATTTCATTGGACCTACCTTTCTCAAAATTTTGAAAAATGACAGGGCACGCTCAGCAGACTTGGAGATGAATCTGCTTAGTGCAGCCACGCATTCGGCAAGACATCGCACATCCTTGACACGCTTGGGGTGCTTCAATCTGCTCAATTGCTTTGATCTTATAGGGATTTGCTTCAATTCCACATTGAGACACAAAGATCCGAGAAGTTTGCTAGATGGAATGCCACACACGCTTGGGGTGCTTCAATCTACTCAATTGCTTTGATCTTATAGGGATTTGCTTCGATTCCACATTGAGACACAAAGGGACAAGAAGTTTGCTGGATGGAACGCCAAACACACACTTCTTAGTGTTGAGCTTCAAGTTAATTTTGCGCAGATTTGCAAATGTTTCTTCTAAATCTTGAATGAGGGTTGGTTTTTCCTGAGTTTTGATCACTACATCATCCATATAAACTTCCACATTTCTGTGCAGGTGAGGCTCAAAACCAATCTGGACTACCCCTGCAAATGTTGAACCGGCACTCTTCAGTCCGAAAGGCATACGCACAAAGCAGTATGTGCCACATGGAGTGATGAATACAGTTTTCTCCTCATCTTCTTGGCCATGAAGATCTGATGATGACTAGAGTAGGCTTTAAGGAAAGATAGTAAGTCACAGCTGGCAGTGGAGTCCACAGTCTGGTCGATGCGCGGCAAAGGAAAGGGGTCTTTTGGACAAGCTTTATTGATATCTGTATAGTCAATACAAAGCCTCCAATTCCCATTTGCTTTGCGTACAATCACTGGATTGGCTAACAAGTTGGATGCAGAATTCCTTTGACCAGGCCTGTCGCTTCCAGATTTTTGATCTCCTCGGCAATAAATTCTTGCCACTCCAAGGCTTGCCCCTGGCCTTCTGCTTGACTGGCCTTGCATGAGGACAGATGGCAAGGTGGTGCTCAATTACCTCCCTAGGAACGCCGGGGATGTCAGATGGTTGCCATGCAAACACATTAACATTAGCCCGCAGGAAGGTAACGAGAGTGATTTCCTATTTGCTGTCAAGGCCGGCAGTTATGGTGAAAGTGTCGCTTGTGCCATCTTCCTTTGCATGCACCTTCTTCATCGCTGGTGGAGCTTCCTTGGTCTTCTTGCTCTTGCCGACAAAGCTCTCCGGCACGTCCTCAATGGGTGCGCAACACTCGGAAGAGGTGCGCTTCCTAAAGTCCTTGTTAGAGGTCTTGCCGTACTTCTTCTCCCCCCCCCCCCCCGGAGTTTTGCCGGTAGGAGCATGTGCCTTGGCGGCAGATGCTGCGAGTGCTTCTCGATAAATTTGATCCATGCAGATGACAACGTCTTTCTTATGGGAGTGGATGGTGATGACGCTCATCGTCCCTATCATCTTGAGTGTATTGTAGGTGTAATGGGATGTCGCCATAAACTTGGCCAGGTCTAGGTGACCAAGAATCCCATTTTTAAGGCAACGGAATCTTGACCACGTTGAAGACAATCTTCTTTGTCCTGTAGTTCAGCTCGCTGCCAAACGTCATCGGCAAAGTGATTTTCCCTTTGGGTTGGATCCTTCTTCGATTGATCCCTTGAAACGTGCATGTTTGCTTGAGACGTTCATCGGGAATCTGCAACCTGTTGATCACATCAGGCGAGATCAAGTTCAAGTCGGCTCCACCATCAACTAGCATCTTTGTGACCTTGAGGTTGCGAATTGTTGGTGACACCAACAATGGCAAATACCCAACTGCAGTTGTGCGATCGGGGAGGTCCTCGGCATCAAATATGATGGGCGTGTGTGACCACTTGAGTGGCTTCTGAACTTCTACTACCAGCTCCACTGCATTGATCTCACACACCCACTGCTTGAGTTGACGGTGAGAGGAGTGCAAAGATGTGCCTCCATCAATGCACATGGCTTCGGTTGCTTTCTAGAACTCTTGTTTGCTAGACTCCTCTTCGTCCTCGTCATCATCATCTTCCTCCTCTTTCTTGTCATGGCCTTGAGCAGGTTTCTTCTTATGTTGCTTGGCCTTGCCACGGCGACCTCCGCGGTCACCACGACCCTTCTTGCCAGACCCTCCAGCACTGTCTTGGCACTTCTCCTTGTTCTCCTTGTCGCGCTTCTCGTATTCAGCCTTTTGCTTTTTGGCAAGTTGCTCTACTTGCGGGCACTCCTGGAGGTCGTGGCCCTTGGTGCGGTGGATCTTGAAGTATGGCTTGCTGAAGCCCTCTGTGTTCTTGCCTATCGTAGCCTCCTAAAAACCAGCACATCTGGTGACATCCTAGTCGGAGCTCTCTATGACAGCCTGGATTTTGACTTCTCTCTTTTTCCGGACTTTGTTTGCCCTTGCTTTGGATTTGAGTTTTTGGGATCAATTCAAATGGACTAGTCACTTGGGCATGCCCTTGATTTTCACCCAAGTGAGCCATCCACCTCTCATTTAATCTTCTTTCTCTGAAAAAACCCAAAATGGGCCAAGGAATATTTTTCATAAAAGAAAAATATTCAAATTCTTTTCTAAAACTCATTTCAGAAACTAGTGCTCCAAAGCAACCCTCATTTTTATTGCTCCAAAAATCTTGAGATAATCCCTAAATATTCTTTGAACCTTGACCCACCTTCCTGACCAAAAATATTACATGACTTTTTGGAATATTTTTGCTACAGAAAATCAATTCACTTCTGGCCTAAAAATGCACTTTGTACAGCAAGTGTATTTTTCTTTGATCCAATGGAGCTGGATTTTCTTGAGCCTCATTACCCTCCTAAGAAAAGCTTAAACCCAGGAGACCATCCCTAATCACCTTCTAGAAGCCCCCCAAACTTGGCGACCAAGTTTCTAACCAGAAACTTGCCAGCAAGCTCAAGTCCTATCTGGTCGGCCTGGCATTGAGTTCTCAACTTTCCTAGACCTAACACTGCACGAACAACACCCTAGGCATGGTTTTTCCGAGCGTGGGCATCATCTTGACCATGCCAGCATGGTGACCATGTGAGGACACGGGCTCTGGCATGTGTTCGACGCGCTCTGCATCGCGCCAGTGCCTCTATTCGGTGCGTGCTCGATCTAGAGCTCGCCGTCCACTGCCGCACCACGCCACCAGCCTCGACTCATCACCAATGACACCTCCGTGGCGCTCGCTTATGCCGGAGACACGGCAGTGAACACGGGAATGTCGCGGCCAAAGCCACAGTGCACCCTGTGCCCCTATCTTCTTCCCCCGCTGCTTCATGTGCTCGTCCGCGAGCTGCAACGCTCCCACGTGATTGTTGAGCTTCCCCCCTCATTGACGCCCTTCATCATCGCTCGCCTTCCAGAGAACTCTGGCGATGCCACGTACCCCCCTCCTCCTCTAGCTATATATATGTTGGGATCTACGGTAGGGTGCATCGACTGCAAATTAAAAATTTCCTACGCGCAGAACAACCAAGAACATGCTACGGGAGATGGATCACAGTTCGTTACCACTAGACGCGCAGTGACGTGCAGCGGAAGAAGAGTTGGGGCAGCGCGTCTGCGTGGATTGTCTCCTCCTCATGCGATCTCCCTCAAACAGCCGGTCATCCGATCCCACGTACAAGTTCGCCGGAGCGGCGCAGGTGCACCGCCTCTAACGGTATCTGCGCATGCAGGAGGAACATCGTGCGGTGGACTGCTAGGTCCGATCACACAGTCGGTGGCGAGTGGAAGTGGCTATTCGCAACACATGCAAACCCTAGTCGCAGTGCCGAAGCGATCAACCGCATGAGTGTGCCGCACCTCCACTTTATATAGGCGTCCGTCGCAGGCTCAACACTTGGGCCTTGCATGGACCCTAAAGCCCAAAGTCTACTTGGTCATGTTCCTAGTCCAGTTCGGATCACATCCGACCAGTGTCCTATGACCCGATCTCATGGGTTCCTTCCCTTAAGCGCGCGACCCCTTAGGTTCAAGTCGGCTTGGTCGCAGTTCGAATCACCTCCGACCTGCACGGTTGGTAGCGGCCTCTAGTAAGGCGTGCCGACCATGAAGCAGACTATGAAGCTGGTTAGGAGAACCTATACAACATGTCACACTTCTGTTCCCTTTGCCTCATGATATATGTTGTCGGGCTCAAGGCGAGACTGTCATCCTTGTGCTAGCCCGACCTCTTTCTCGTTCCAGTGATACTGACCACAAACCGGATTATCTCATAATCCCTGTCGCATGGCCATGCTTATCCTGGTCGGATCACACGAGGGGCCTAGAGTATAT
The DNA here is from genome assembly GCF_018294505.1 of Triticum aestivum. Lineage (NCBI taxonomy): Eukaryota > Viridiplantae > Streptophyta > Magnoliopsida > Poales > Poaceae > Triticum > Triticum aestivum. Next base: position 347,944,478 of record NC_057804.1, on the reverse strand, counting down.
CTCTCCTGATCGGAGGGGCAAATCCCATCTTGCTCAACCATGTCTCGCAGCATGGGACTGGACAAACCCGAAACCTACCTTTGAAACTACCCAGTCATGGAGTAGCGTTTGGTCGGCCCAAAGCAAGTCTGTCACCATCCTGAGTACATGCGTCAGCTCAGGTCTTAGGACATAGAACGTATGTTGTTCTAGAGACTCACAGATGACATATCGTTGCGTCTCATAGTTGGGTCTATCCGACTCGGACCTTATCTCGACTCGAATCCGACTACGTCGAATCCGACCAAACCTTTCCAAGTCCATATTATTTGGTTAGCATCCAATGCTCCATGGCTAGTGAGACCAAGCCATCGACCGTGTCATATGCTAGTCTAGTCGGCTGCGCGTCCACACAGCCCTTTCGACTAGGGACCTTTTAGGACAGTCATCATACAATGCATAGTCCCGCAAACAAATCACGTACTTGCTGATACACATCATTGATAATGTCCGAGGACTATCTTTATTCATAAGCACATAGGAAATATCATCATACATGATTGGCTCTAGGGCATATCTCCAACAGTCTCCCACTTGCACTAGAGTCAATCAAATAGACATCGAATGCCCATAGCTCTAACGTGCCCCTCATGCTTGGGTTGTGGAAGCGGCTTAGTCAACGGATCTGCAACATTTGCATCCGTGTGAATCTTGCATAACTCTACATCACCATTCTTTACGATCTTTCATATCAGGTGATATTTCTGGTCTATGTGTCTGACCTTGTGGTGATTCCTAGGCTCCTTGGCTTGTGCGATGGCACCAGAATTATCACAATAAAGGTCCAACGGTTTCACCGAGGCTGGGAAAATACCAAGATCATCCAGAAAATGCCGGATCCAAACACCTTCCTTTGCAGCTTCACAAGCCGCAATGTATTCGGCTTCTGTGGTAGAATCAGCCACCGTATCCTGCTTGGAACTCATCCAGTGCACTGCTCCTCTGTTCAGGACATACATGAATCCGGACTGTGATCGACAATCATCTCTATCGGTTTGGAAACTAGCATCGACATAACCCCTTACGACGAGCTCTTCCTCACCTCCATAAACTAGGAACATCTCTTTAGTCCTTTTCAGGTACTTCAAAATAGTCTTTACCGCTGCCCAGTGACTCTCACCTGGGTTGGCCTGGTATCTACTTGTTAGGCTTATTGCAAAAGCAACATCAGGCCTTGTACATATCATGGCATAGATGATGGATCCGATTGCCGAGGCATACGGAATCCTACTCATCCTGCTTCGCTCATCAGATGTCGAAGGACTCTGAGTCTCGCTTAGCCTTATACCATGTGAGAGTGGCAAGAACCCTTTCTTCGCCTCACTCATGTTGAACCACTTCAACACTTTATCTATGTACGTGCTCTGGCTTAAGCCGAGCAGCCTCCTTGATCTATCTCTATAGATCTTAATGCCTAAAATATAGACTTCCTCACCAAGGTCCTTCATCGAAAACTTGCCATTCAATGATTCCTTGACCGAGTTTAGCATCGAAACATTGTTCTCGGTCAACAATATGTCATCCGCATACAAGATCAAAAACACTATCGAGCTCCCACTTAACTTCTTGTATAAACAAGAGTCCTCTTTGCTTTTGATGAAACCGAGACCAGTGACGACCTCGTCAAAACGAATGTTCCAACTCCGAGATGCTTGCTTCAACCCATAAATGGATCTCTTGAGCTTGCATACCTTAGTAGTGCTAGTCGGATCGACAAAACCCTCGGGCTGTATCATATACACGTCCTCGGTTAAATTTCCGTGAAGGAAAGCCGTTTTGACATCCATCTGCCATATCTCGTAAACGAAATATGCAACTATAGCTAGTATGGTCCTCACCGATTTCAGCATCGCTACCGGCGAGTAAGTCTCGTCGTAGTCAATTCCTTGAACTTGTCCATAACCTTTACCGACAAGCCGAGCTTTGTGGATCTGAACATTTCCATTCACATCGGTTTTCTTCTTAAACACCCATTTGCAACCAATGGCCGTTACGCCAGGCGGCGGATCAACCAAGTCCCAGACTTGATTATCATCCATGGACTTTAACTCGGATCTCATGGCCTCCAACCATGCCTCGGAATCTGAGCTCACCATCGCTTCCACATACGTGGCCGGCTCGTCGCTTTCTAGCAACAATACATCACGCACTCTGCATAATCTTTCCGACCTTCGTGGTTCTGGTGCCGCTTCCACAACAGGTTCCCTGACTGACTCCGGTATGATCTCATCACTAGCCGAGCCGTCCCTGAGTGGTCCTCGAATTTCTTCGAGTCGAACCGTCCTCCCACTGGCCTCCCGACTGAGAAACTCTTTCTCAAGGAAAACCCCGTTCCGAGCAACAAACACTTTGTTCTCTTCCCGGTTGTAGAAGCTATATCCCAAGGTTTCCCTCGGATATCCCATGAATATGCATTTATCTGATTTAGGTGTAAGCTTGTCTGACATAAGTTGCTTGACAAATGCTTCACAACCCCAAATCTTTAGAAAAGACAAACTGGGACTCTTCCCGGTCCACATCTCATGTGGTGTCTTGTCTACGGATTTTGATGGTACCCTGTTAAGTGTGAAAGTTGCAGTTTCTAGAGCGTATCCCCAGAATGACAAGGGTAAATCCGATTTGCTCATCATAGACCGGACCATGTCCAACAAGGTCCTATTCCTCCGTTCCGACACGCCGTTTCTCTGTGGCGTACCCGGAGGTGTGAGCTGAGGTACTATACCTCGACTTTTCAGATGATCATCAAACTCCTGGCTCATGTACTCACCTCCACGATCAGATCGCAGAAGCTTTATAGTCTTGCCGAGCTGATTCTCAACCTCGTTCTGAAACTCTTTGAACTTTTCAAAAGTCTCCGACTTGTGCCTCATCAAATAGATATATCCATATCTACTCAAGTCGTCGGTAAAAGTCACGAAGTACTGATAGCCACCTCTGGCAGTTGTGCTCATTGGACCACACACATCACTATGTATAAGTTCCAACAGCTCGGATGTCCTCTCGCAACTCTTTGCGAAAGGAGACTTAGTCATCTTGCCGAGCAAGCATGATTCACATGTCTCGAACGACCCGAAGTCGAACGATGTTAGGAGCCCATCATCATGGAGCTTCTTCATGCGTTTTAGACTAATGTGTCCAAGCCGGCAATGGCAGAAGTATGTCGGATTTATCTCATTAGGCTTATGCCTTTTGACATTCACGTTATAGACCGATTCTTGTTCTAGATTCAATATAAATAGCCCATCAGTAATGGGTGCATAGCCGTGGAACATACCATTCAAAAATATCGAACAACCATTGTCCTTTAAATTGAATTCATAACCTTGACTCATCAAACATGAGGCAGAAATAATGTTCCGACTAAGTGCAGGAATGTAATAACAATTATTCAATTCCATAATGAATCCGGAAGGAAGCTGGAGCTGCATCGTGCCGACCTCCAACGCAGCAACTCTTGCTTTGTTGCCGACCCTGATGTCAATCTCCCCTTGTGCCACACGCCTAGTTCTTACCAGCCCCTGCATCGAGTTGCAAATATGAACAACCAATCCGGTATCAAATACCCAAGAGCTACTAGGTATGTCAGCAAGGTAAATGTCTATAACATATGCAACAAGTGTACCTTTGCCTGAAGAAGCATTTCCGGCCTTCTTGCCATGCTCTGCAAGCCTCTTGCTACAGTTCCTCTTCCAGTGACCGGTCTCCTTGCAGTGAAAGCAAATGGTCTTCGAGTCCGGTCCAGACTTCGGCGCAGCGGCAGAGGTTACCATCTCCGTGCCCTTTGCCTTAGCCTTTTTCTTGGACCAACTCTTCTTGAACTTAGCCGATTTCTGCACCATCAACACTTGATGCGTGCCTTTCTTAATATCCTGCTCTACCACCTTGAGCATCCCATGTTATTCAGTGAGCTTCTTATCCATGCCATGCATATGATAGTTCGAGATGAACGTCCCATAGCTGGGCGAAATAGAACCCAGAACAACATCAGTAGCCAGCTCATCCAAGAGCGGGAAGCCCAAACGATCCAAAGCTTGCACATACCCGATCATCTTGATCACATGTGGGCTCAGTGGATCACCTTCCTTCAGCTTGCAATCCATCAAGGATCGCCAGATGTTGAACCTTTCAGTCCTAGCCTGTGTCTGAAACATGCTCTTGAGACTCTCGATCATACCGTAAGCCTCAACATATTCGAAATGCTGTTGCAAATCAGGCTCCATACAAGCCAGCATCAGACAGCTGATCTCCATTGATTCATCAACGAGTTTCTGGTAGGCATTCTTAGTTGTGGCATTAGCATTATCGGCAGGTTCCTCTGGAAGTGGATCCTCTAGAACATGTTCCTTTTTATCATGCTTGAGAACAATTCTCAGATTTCTATACCAGGTGGTAAAGTTTGTTCCATTCAGTTTATCCTTTTCCAGAATTGATTTCAATGCAAAGTTGGGTTGAGCAGGTGGTGCCATTGATCTACAACAGAAAATATGCAATCACTAAGCAATGTGTTTATGTAGAGTAATTCTAGCCTAAACAGAAATACTCCCACTGAAGTTGGCATCCCTCCGCAAACTCTCAGTGATTCAGGATCCGACTAGCGCATGCGACTAGTGAGCTTTAGCATCACTGCTAGCCAACATACCTATCCGGTAAGCAACTCCTTGCTAATCGTATCTCTATACGACTCCTGTCGGTCGGGAAGGTATCTCATACCCCGGCTCCCAACCTTCTTTGCCACAAGGCCCAAAACCGTTTTGATAGCCATGTCAAGTTAACCTGATGCAGTGCATGTCCGTGTCCGACACGAACCCTTCAGTTCAAGGACACCCAACAGCACCCCAATTTTATGAGCCCACTACTAGACGTACTTGACGTGCGAAGGTGCAACATCGGGAATGGCACTTTACTTGATATTCATGAGGGATCTTTCTACCATTCTAACATGCATAGAAACAAAGAAGCATAACAATCACAAATATAACACATATTGTGAAATAGTATGGCTCCTTCATGGACGTTCTTCCAGGTCGGCTCCGACTCCAATGACCATCTAGGAACTCCATCTTGTTTGTCACGCCGAGACGCCAAGCCACCAACCTGATTTCTATTATCCAACTACTACAACTAGTAAAGAATTTTAAATAGAGAATCACAAGTCGACACGCAGGTCGTTATACAATATAATGACAACACTTTGGCTCCTGCCAGCTGACAAACATGACACGCAGGCCACGCATAAATTACACGCATGCATCACATACACATGAGCCATACTATTCACATCAAACCTGCAAAACAAAGTTGTGCATAGAATCGCATTCTACCGGTTTGTGTGTCGGGTACGAAATACACGGCGCTACACACACGGCGGTCCCTCACGGGTGCAGGCAGCGCCCGACGTTTTCGGAAATCACAGACCACATCTGAACTCCGTTCACGCTGAATTTTCTAATCTGACCGATCATATCGATCATCGCGAATCCGATTCAGATTTACGTTTCATTGTTAACCCCGATGGCGGATGACCGACCGGTAGGGGTAGATCGTGTCACGACCTCATCGACCCCGATTGACAGAAAACATAGCCTCAACGATCCCCATGTGCAGTTGATCACATCAACCGTGCACATAGCCGATCTTATCAACGACAATAGATCTCATTTGCCGCCTCCACATATCTAATATGCCTACAATCTGAATCCAAATCCTATAGCAGAGGCTCCGATACCATTGTTGGGATCTACGGTAGGGTGCGTCGACTGCAAATTAAAAATTTCCTATGCGCAGAACAACCAAGAACATGCTACGGGAGATGGATCACAGTTTGTTACCACTAGACGCGCAGTGCCGTGCAGCGGAAGAAGAGTTGGGGCAGCGCGTCTGCGTGGATCGTCTCCTCCTCGTGTGATCTCCCTCGAACATCCGGTCGTCTGATCCCACGTACAAGTTCGCCGGAGCGGCGCAGGTGCACCGCCTTTAACAGTATCCGCGCATGCAGGAGGCACACCGTGCGGCGGACTGCTAGGTCCGATCACATAGTCGGTGGCGAGTGGAGGTGGCTATTCGCAACACATGCAAACCCTAGTCGCAGCGCCGAAGAGATCAACCGCATGAGTGTGCCGCACCTCCACTTTATATAGGCGTCTGTCGCAGGCTCAACACTTGGGCCTCACATGGACCCTAAATCCCAAAGTCTACTTACTCACGTTCCTAGTCCAGTTCGGATCACATCCGACCAGTGTCCTATGAAGCGACCTCGTGGGTTCCTTCCCTTAAGCGCGCGACCCCTTAGGTTCAAGTCGGCTTGGTCGCAATTCGAATCACCAACGACCTGCATGGTTGGTAGTGGCCTCTAGCAAGGCGTGCCGACCACCAAGCAGACTATGAAGCTGGTTAGGCGAACCTGTACAACGTGTCACACTTCTGTTCCCTTTGCCTCACGATATATGTTGTCGGGCTCAAGGCAAAACTGTCATCCTTGTGCTAGCCCGACCTCTTTCTCGTTCTAGTGATACCGACCACAAACCGGATTATCTCATAATCCCTGTCGCATGGCCATGCTTATCCTGGTCGGATCACATGAGGGGCCCATAGTATATCTCTCCTGATCGGAGGGGCAAATCCCATCTTGCTCGACCATGTCTCGCAGCATGGGACTGGACAAACCCGAAACCTACCTTTGTAACTACCCAGTCACAGAGTAGCGTTTGGTCGGCCCAAAGCAAGTCTGTCACCATCCCGAGTACATGCGTCAGCTCAGGTCTTAGGACATAGAACGTATGTTGTACTAGAGACTCACAGATGACATATCGTTGCGTCTCATAGTTGGGTCTGTCCGACTCGGACCTTATCTCGACTCGGATCCGACTATGTCGAATCCGACCAGACCTTTCCAAGTCCATATTATTCGGTTAGCATCCAATGCTCCATGGCTAGTGAGACCAAGCCATCGACCGTGTCATATGCTAGTCTAGTCGGCTGCGTGTCCACCTTTCGACTAGGGACCTTTTAGGACAGTCATCATACAATGCATAGTCCCACAAACAAGTCACGTACTTGCTGATACACATCATTGATAATGTCCAAGGACTATCTTTACTCATAAACACATAGGAAATATCATCGTACATGATTGCCTCTAGGGCATATCTCCAACAATATAGAGCCCCTCCCTCTGCTCCAAAGCCTCAAACCTCACCACCCAACCACCACAACCCCGTAGCTTAGCCGCAGCCCGGCTGGGTAGGCCTGTGGCCGCCGTCCCCGACCCGAGCTCGCAGGCGACCCCCGCAGCCCCTCCACCCCATTTCCAGAGCCCCTCGAGCTCGATCCACCCCATAGGTGCATCCTTGGAGGTCCACTAGTGCCATCTGGAAGCATTGGAGCCCCTGGAGTCACCCCTCTCCATCGCCTTCCTCTCCGGCGAGTCCCGACCGCAACCGCCGCTCACGAGCTTGATTGCGAGCAGCTCCGGCCATCCCCCGAGAAGCCATGGGTACATGTAGGTGCGCCATGACTCCCTCTCCACTTCTATCCCTCTGGAATCGCCCAAGAACCTCTTCTCGCCGGCGTGAGCTCCGACAAAGCGCCGCCGTGCTTTGTTTCTTCCCCTCTCTCGCTCGTGACCGGTGCGGCCTTCTGTCAGTCTCTCCACTCGCGTCCGAAGCGGTACGAGTGGAGGCGTATTTTCCGTTTACGCCATCGACGTCACCCCCTGGTTTTCTGTTTAATTCAACGTAATTCAAAATTTTGACCAGAACTTTGACCGGTGATAACTTTAAACTACAAGTTCAAATGGGTTGATTCTTTTTGCATTGTGTTTGTTTTGGAGAGCTCTAGCAGCACACCAAAGTGTGGATTTTTTCCTTGTGGCCTAGAATATCTGGTAATTTTCAGAATGGTTTTTGATATTTTGTTTTGTGGGTTTTAAATATTTTCAGAGGGAGGGACTTGTCTTGAAGATAACCAGGAGGAGTGTGATCCTCCTCTGCACTAAGGTAAGACACACCAACATTTGAATGGTGTCATTTCAATACCTATGATTTTTCTTACTTGAATATGAGTTATTTTTCATGCATTTAAATTAGTTAAATAAATATTGTTTAGTGCTAGTTACTTTGTCATGCTTGAAATGCTTGCTTAAGTTACTGGTTGAATGCATGAACTAGTTTGGTCAAGTAGAATAAAGTTTTAACTAAGTGAATATGCTTTTATGAATAATGGTAGTTTCTTCATGATAAATGGACTTTCCTATAAATTTTGACATAATTAAAATGATGCATGATAAACACCAGTGAAGTAACCAGTAAATTTTTATGATGAGTAGTGCAAGAAAATCATTTTTGATGATGTTGATCCGTTCATGGGAGTGTTATGCTTTGCATGTCGAATAGTTGCATGATCATGGCATCGGATGACTTGGGGTAATTTTATTTTCAAGTTAAACCTGCTAATAATCCAACTTGAATATAACATTCATCAAGCCATGGTGCCACTAAATCGGGTTTTTCTTCAGTGCGACCACATTTACTTTTATGGGGAGGTCTTGATTCGGTCCGTTGTCATGCCTCTTGCCAGTGCCTCCAACGAGGGAAGGATATGGCTTGCGGTACCCTCACCCGATAAGCAGACATAACCTTGTGTGCCCGTTTTGTTTTTATGGCACCTTGTCCCCGTTTGGGACCGTTTTTGCCATGACGGTGGTCGTTGATGCCTTTGGTAGGCACAAGGCCACCCATGACTTAGCCCTGAGAGGGAGTTGGTCGGAGTGGCCGGGAGAGTGTCATGGCAAGGGAAGGGTTTCGTCGGAATACTGTTGGTCCACCCGAATGGGATGCCGAGGTCAAGGATTCTGAGATGTGGGTAAAGTGTGCTACATCTGCAGAGTGTATTCCATCTATCGATAGCCACGTCCTCGGTTACAGACACAACTCGTGAGTAACACCATGGATCAACATTTATAAGTAATCTTGCACATTAAAGATTTATTGTTGGCACTGGCTTTGTGATGATTTGTGGGATCATGAGATGATCGTGAGTGATTGGCTTCAGTTATGATCCGGGTATGATCACCATTCGGTTACAAGGTAACCCGTCTGGTAAGCGAGTCCGAGGGACTCGGGTGCACAAGTTGGTTTCACCGCATCAGTAGTATAATTTTGCATTGCATTAACCTGAATAATTGTCATGATATTGTTTGCCATTATGCTTATGTTTGTTGTGAGCTGACAAGTACATTCAATGTACTGACCTGGCGTGTCATGCCAGATTTCAGGCAAGTCGTATCGGATCGGAGAGCTTCCCGCGTCTAGATCGTGTCCATGTAGGTGTCCCTGTGCTATGGAGTTCCACTTCGTCGCCGTTCCGCTGTCGCGTAGTTTATGTGATTGAGGCCCCTTCATGTTCATTAAATAATGTACATACTGTCCAGCCGCACCGTGTGTGCCGCTTGGCCTCGCAACTTGATGTAATATTAGACTTATGTTTCCACTAGCATCAATAAAGCGGTTGTTTCTGTACCATGTTGTTGTGTGTTGCCAGAAGACTTGATCTCTGGGCTGGCAATACAAGTTAAACTGGTTGCTCCGAGCTGGGGTGCCACACTCTCAGTCTTTGGCTTCCTGGTGGCACTGGAGTCGCCGGAACCCTCAACTACCATCACAGCTTTACCCTTGCACTTCATGTTGCGCTTGCGACCTTTCTTCTTTGGGGTTGATGCACCATCGTCTTCTAAATCGACTTCAGCGCCAACATCTTCCCCGAGAAGTCTTCTCCCCTCTTCAGCATGCGCACACTTGTCGGCCAGAGCATAAAGCTCAGCGACATCCCTCACTTTGTTCATGGCCATCTCCTCCCACATCCTGCGATTGTGCACATTCGTGTGAAAGGTAGCAATCACAACAACAGGGTGGATGCCACGAATGTTGTGTTGCATGCAACTGAATCCCTGAATATACTTGCGGAGAGACTCGCCATCTCTCTGCGGCAACACATGTAGATCACTGGGCTGACCAAGAACCTTGTGTCTCCCGGTGAAAGCACCAAGAATCTCATGACACAACTCCGACCAAGAGGAGATGAAGTTCTCCAACAACTTCATCAACCACGCTCTAGCATTGGACCTTAGTGCCAATGGAAAGTAGTTGGTGAGGATCCTGTCATCACGTCCCCCGGCAGTCTGCACTCTGATAGTGTAGATGCCTAGGAATTCCGTCGGGTTGATCTTACCATCATATTCCTCTGGCAACTTCGGCTTGAAGCTCCGGGAAGAGGGCCATCGGACTTGCCGCAACTCACAAGTGAACGCTGGGCAACCTACCTCATATGGTAGGCACCCAGGGTACTGATACGTCTCCAACGTATCTATAATTTTTGATTGTTCCATGCTATTATATTACCCCTTTTGGATGTTTATGGGCTTTATTTTACACATTTATATCATTTTTGGGACTAACCTACTAACCGGAGGCCCACCCCATATTGCTGTTTTTTTTTGCCTATTTCAGTATTTCGAAGAAAAGGAATATCAAACGGAGTCCAAACGGAATGAAACCTTCGGGAGCGTGATTTTTGGAACGAACGTGATACGGAGAGCTTGGAGTGCAAGTCAAGAAGCTTCCGAGGACCCCACGAGATAGGGGGCCGCGCCCCCCCTGTAGGGCGCGCACCCCTGTCTCGTGGGCCCCTCGGACGGCCACCGACGTACTTCTTCCTCCTATATATACCTACGTACCCTGAAAACATCCGGGGGCACCACGAAACACAATTTCCACCGCCATAACCTTCTGTATCTGCGAGATCCCATCTTGGAGCCTTCGCCGACACTCTGACGGAGGGGGAATCGACCGCGGAGGGCCTCTACATCAACATCCTTGCCCCTCCGATGAGTTGTGAGTAGTTTACCACAGACCTACGGGTCCATAGTTATTAGCTAGATGGCTTCTTCTCTCTTTTTGGATCTCAATACAATGTTCTCCCCCTCTCTTGTGGAGATCTATTCGATGTAAACTCTTTTTGCGGTGCGTTTGTCGAGATCCGATGAATTGTGGGTTTATGATCAAGTTTATCTATGAATAATATTTGAATCTTCTCTGAATTATTTTATGTATGATTGAGTTATCTTTGCAAGTCTCTTCGAATTATCAGTTTGGTTTGGCCTACTAGATTGGTCTTTCTTGCGATGGGAGAAGTGCTTAGCTTTGGGTTCAATCTTGCGGTGTCCTTACCCAGTGACAGAAAGGGTTGCAAGGCACGTATTGTATTGTTGCCATCGAGGATAACAAGATGGGGTTTATATCATATTGCTTGAGTTTATCCCTCTACATCATGTCATCTTGCTTAATGTGTTACTCTGTTCTTATGAACTTAATACTCTAGATGTAGGCATGAGTCGGTCGATGTGTGGAGTAATAGTAGTAGATGCAGGCAGGAGTCAATCTACTTGTTATGGACGTGATGCCTATATACATGATCATGCCTAGATAATCTCATAACTATGCGCTTTTCTATCAATTGCTCCACAGTAATTTGTTCACCCACCGTAATACTTATGCTATCTTGAGAGAAGCCACTAGTGAAACCTATGGCCCCCAGATCTATCTCTTATCATATTTGCTTTCAATCTACCTTTATTTGCATCTTTACTTTTATCATCTATATTATAAAATACCAAAAATATATTTATCTTATCATACTATCTTTATTAGATCTCACTTTCGCAAGTGGTCGTGAAGGGATTGACAACCCCTTTATTGCATTGGTTGCGAGTTCTTAGTTTGTTTGTGTAGGTGCGTGGGACTTTTGAGGAGCCTCCTACTGGATTGATACCTTGGTTATCAAAACTGAGGGAAATACTTACGCTACACTTGCTTCATCACCCTCTCCTCTTCGAGGATAACCAACGCAAGCTCAAGACGTAGCAAGAAGGATTTCTGGCGCCATTGCCGGGGAGGTCTTCGCTCAAGTCAAGACATACGAAGTACCCATCACAAACCCATCTCCCTCGCATTTACATTATTTGCCATTTGCCTCTCGTTTTCCTCTCCCCCACTTCACCCTTGCCGTTTTTTTCGCCCTCTCTTTCCCAATCTCCTCCTCTCCTTTTTGCTCGATTTATTCCGCCTTGCTTTTGTTTGCTGCTATGTCTGAAATTGGGGAGCTTATCGTCGATATGGACAATAATGATAACACAGAAAATTCCGAGGCTCCGGCCGATGAACCCCCTGTCTTGCATACTAAAAAGTTTCGAATCGGTAGTGGTAACATCATTGGCAAAGGTGTTATTCAAGATTTCTTTACTTGTGCCGGTGCTTTACCTTCCATGGGTTGTTCTATTCTTCATAGAACTAGTAGTCTTGTGGATGCTATCGCTATGCTTGTAGTTGAACTTGAAAGACAATTTATGCATATGCATCCTTGCATACAAAGAATTTTCCTAGAATTCTCTAATATTGAGCATTCTTCTGTTAAGCCTGCTATTACTATATTTTTGGCTCATGAGTTTAGATTTATCATAAAAGAGGCCAAAGAAATCTTTCCGCACTATAGGGTGGACGCCGGTCATCCTCCCATAGAAGCGATCCTCTATGATCAAGAGGAAATTAGACGTTTTCAATCTTCGGACTATGTCGCTTTTAATGAAAACCTTAGAAAAAAGGTTCCTACCAATGTCTTGGTTGATTGCATTAACGAGCTTAATAATGATTTTGCCCTTCGAAACAATGAGCTAGGATACTCTCTTGAGTATAGGCTCACAAGATTTTGCCAAAAGAATGCTTTTAGTGATGAAATAGTTGTGCACTATGAAGGGCCAAAGGAGGAACCCGTTCCTCCTGTTATTGATCTTGGGGATCTTTGTCCCACTTTTGATTACTTTTGCTTGCCTCAAAGGAAACTTGCTGCCGAACATAGAGAATATGAGATGAGCTTTCAAGATCTATCTTATTATTATGGCACCACTTAGATCTATCTTTGCTTTTTATGCCTAGCTAGGGGCGTTAAACGATAACGCTAGTTGGGAGGCAACCCAATTTTCTTTGTGTTTTTTGTTTTTGCTCCTGTTTAGTATAAATCTTGCATCTACCTTCTTTTTAGATGTGTTTTTATCTTTTAATTAGTGTTTGTGCCAAGTAGAACCTATAAGATAACCTACGATGATAGTTGATTTCATTCTGCTGAAAAACAGAAACTTTGCATGCACGAATATAATTTTGTTAAATCACAGGAACGTGCTTTTGCGTTGATTCTTTTTGCTGATGTTCAATAAAAAAAATTTCCAGGACTTCCTATTTTGGTAGGATGTTTAGAGTTCCAGAAGTTTGCTTTAGTTACAGATTGCTACAGACTGTTCTGTTTTTGACAGATTCTGTTTTTCATGTGTTGTTTGCTTATTTCAATGCATCTATGGCTAGTAAATTAGTTTATGAACCATAAAGAATTTGGAATACAGTAGGTTTAACACCAAAATAAATAAAGAATGAGTTCATTGAAGTACCATATGTGGTGGTTTTGTTTTCTTTCACTAACGGAGCTTATAAGATTTCTTGTTGAGTTTTGTGTTGTGAAGTTTTCAAGTTTTGGGTAAAGATTTTATGGACTATGGAATAAGGAGTGGCAAGAGCCTAAGCTTGGGGATGCCCATGGCACCCCAAGATATTCAAGAATAGCCAAAAGCCTAAGCTTGGGGATGCCCCGGGAAGGCATCCCCTCTTTCGTCTTCGTTCGTTGGTAACTTTACTTGGAGCTATATTTTTATTCGCTACATGATATGTGTTTTGCTTGGAGCGTCGTGTATTATATTAGTCTTTGCTTTTTAGTTTACCACAATCATCCTTTCTGTACACACCTTTTGGGAGAAGCCTATTTGATTATAATTTGCTAGAATACTCTATGTGCTTCACTTATATCTTTTGAGCTTGATAGTTTTTGCTCTAGTGCTTCACTTATATCTTTTAGAGCACGGTGGTGTCTTAATTTTGAAGAAATTGCTAGTCTCTAATGCTTCACTTATATTATTTTGAGAGTCTTTTAGAACATCGTGGTATTTTCTATGATCATAAAGTTGGTCCTAGAATGATGAACATCCAAGTTTGGTATAATAAAAACTATCATAGAAAGTGAATTGGATGCTATGATCAATTTGATGCTTGATAATTGTTTTGAGATATGGAGGTAGTGATATTAAAGGCATGCTAGTTGGGTGATTATGAATTTAAAGAATGCTTGTGTTGAAGTTTGTGATTCCCGTAGCATGCACGTGTGGTGAACCGCTTTGTGATGAAGTTGGAGCATAATTTAATTTATTGATTGTCTTCCTTATGAGTGGTGGTCGGGGACGAGCGATGGTCTTTTCCTACCAATCTATCCCCCTAGGAGCATGCGCGTAGTGCTTTGGTTTTTGATGACTTCTAAATTTTTGCAACAAGTGCATGAGTTCTTTTGATTAATGTTGAGTCCATGGATTATACGCACCCTTTTACCCTTCCACCATTGCTAGCCTCTCTTGTATCGTGCAACTTTCGCCGGTACCATACACCCACCATTTACCTTCCTCAAAACAGCCACCATACCTACCTATTATGGCATTTCCATAGCCATTCTGAGATATATTGCCATGCAACTTTCCACCGTTCCGTTCATATGACACGCATTACTTTTGTCATATTGCTTTTTTGCATGATCATGTAGTTGACATTGTATTTGTGGCAAGGCCACCTTCATAATTTTCATACATGTCGCTCTTGATTCATTGCATATCCTGGTACACCGCCGGAGGCATTCATATAGAGTCATATCTTGTTCTAGCTTTGACTTGTAAATCCATAAAAGTGTGATGATCTTTATTATTAGAGCATTGTCCTACTGAGGAAAGGATGATGAAGACTATGATTCCCCCACAAGTCGGGATGAGACTTCGGATTTTACAAAAAGAGAAAAAAGAGAAAGGCCAAAAAAGAAAAAAAAGAAGGCTAAAGAAAAAAAGAAAAAAAAGAAGAAAAAGAAAAGAAAAAATAAAATGAGAGAAAAAGAGAGAAGGGACAATGCCACTATCTCCTTTTCCACACTTGTGCTTCAAAATAGCACTATGATCTTCATGTTAGAGAGTCTCATATGTTGTTACTTTCATATACTAGTGGGAATTTTTCATTATAGAACTTGGCTTGTATATTCCAATGATGGGCTTCCTCAAAAGTGCCCTAGGTCTTCGTGAGCAAGCAAGTTGGATGCACCCCACTTAGTTTCTTTTGTTGAGCTTTCATATATTTATAGCTCTAGTGCATCCGTTGCATGGCAATCCCTACTCACTCACATTGATATCTATTAATGGGCATCTCCATAGCCCGTTGATATGCCTAGTTGATGTGAGACTCTCTTCTCCTTTTTTGTCTTCTCCACAACCACCATTCTATTCCACATATAGTGCTATGTCCATGGCTCATGCTCATGTATTGCGTGAAAGTTGAAAAAGTTTGATATTATTAAAGTATGAAACAATTGCTTGGCTTGTCATCGGGGTTGTGCATGATTAAATACTTTGCGTGATGAAGATAGAGCAACAGCCATCCTATATGATTTTGTAGGGATAACTTTCTTTAGCCATGTTATTTTGAGAAGACATGATTACTTTGATTAGTATGTTTGAAGTATCACTATCTCTTATGTCAATATGAACTTTTATTTTGTATTCATTTGGATCTGAACATTCATGCCACAATAAAGAAAATTACATTATGAATTATGCTAGGTAGCATTCCACATCAAAAATTCTCTTTTTATCATTTACCTACTCGAGGACGAGCAGGAATTAAGCTTGGGGATGCTTGATACGTCTCCAACGTGTCTATAAGTTTTGATTGTTCCATGCTATTATATTACCCCTTTTGGATGTTTATGGGCTTTATTTTACACATTTATATCATTTTTGGGACTAACCTACTAACCGAAGGCCCAGCCCATATTGCTGTTTTTTTTGCCTATTTCAGTATTTCGAAGAAAAGGAATATCAAACGGAGTCCAAATGGAATGAAACCTTCGGGAGCGTGATTTTATTAAAGTATGAAACAATTGCTTGGCTTGTCATCGGGGTTGTGCATGATTAAATACTTTGCGTGATGAAGATAGAGCAACAGCCATCCTATATGATTTTGTAGGGATAACTTTCTTTAGCCATGTTATTTTGAGAAGACATGATTACTTTGATTAGTATGTTTGAAGTATCACTATCTCTTATGTCAATATGAACTTTTATTTTGTATTCATTTGGATCTGAACATTCATGCCTCAATAAAGAAAATTACATTATGAATTATGCTAGGTAGCATTCCACATCAAAAATTCTCTTTTTATCATTTACCTACTCGAGGACGAGCAGGAATTAAGCTTGGGGATGCTTGATACGTCTCCAACGTGTCTATAATTTTTGATTGTTCCATGCTATTATATTACCCCTTTTGGATGTTTATGGGCTTTATTTTACACATTTATATCATTTTTGGGACTAACCTACTAACCGAAGGCCCAGCCCATATTGCTGTTTTTTTGCCTATTTCAGTATTTCCAAGAAAAGGAATATCAAACGGAGTCCAAACGGAATGAAACCTTCGGGAGCGTGATTTTATTAAAGTATGAAACAATTGCTTGGCTTGTCATCGGGGTTGTGCATGATTAAATACTTTGCGTGATGAAGATAGAGCAACAGCCATCCTATATGATTTTGTAGGGATAACTTTCTTTAGCCATGTTATTTTGAGAAGACATGATTACTTTGATTAGTATGTTTGAAGTATCACTATCTCTTATGTCAATATGAACTTTTATTTTGTATTCATTTGGATCTGAACATTCATGCCACAATAAAGAAAATTACATTATGAATTATGCTAGGTAGCATTCCACATCAAAAATTCTCTTTTTATCATTTACCTACTCGAGGACGAGCAGGAATTAAGCTTGGGGATGCTTGGTATGTCTCCAACGTGTCTATAATTTTTGATTGTTCCATGCTATTATATTACCCCTTTTGGATGTTTATGGGCTTTATTTTACACATTTATATCATTTTTGGGACTAACCTACTAACCGAAGGCCCAGCCCATATTGCTGTTTTTTGCCTATTTCAGTATTTCGAAGAAAAGGAATATCAAACGGAGTCCAAACGGAATGAAACCTTCGGGAGCGTGATTTTAGGAACGAACGTGATACGAAGAGCTTGGAGTGCAAGTCAAGAAGCTTCCGAGGACCCCACGAGATAGGGGGCCGCGCCCCCTGTCTCGTGGGCCCCTCGGGCGGCCACTGACGTACTTCCTCCTCCTATATGTTACCTACGTACCCCGAAAACATCTGGGGGCACCACGAAACACAATTTCCACCGCCGTAACCTTCTGTATCCGCGAGATCCCATCTTGGAGCCTTCGCTGGCACTCTGCCGCAGGGGAAATCAACCATGGAGGGCCTCTACATCAACATGCTTGCCCCTCCGATGAGTTGTGAGTAGTTTACCACAGACCTACGGGTCCATAGTTATTAGCTAGATGGCTTCTTCTCTCTTTTTGGATCTCAATACAATGTTCTCCCCCTCTCTTGTGGAGATCTATTCGATGTAAACTCTTTTTGCGGTGTGTTTGTCGAGATCCGATGAATTGTGGGTTTATGATCAAGTTTATCTATGAATAATATTTGAATCTTCTCTGAATTATTTTATGTATGATTGAGTTATCTTTGCAAGTCTCTTTGAATTATCAGTTTGGTTTGGCCTACTAGATTGGTCTTTCTTGCCATGGGAGAAGTGCTTAGCTTTGGGTTCAATCTTGCGGTGTGCTTACCTAGTGACAGAAAGGGTTGCAAGGCACGTATTGTATTGTTGCCATCGAGGATAACAAGATGGGGTTTATATCATATTGCTTGAGTTTATCCCTCTACATTATGTCATCTTGCTTAATGTGTTACTCTATTCTTATGAACTTAATACTCTAGATGTAGGCAGGAGTCGGTCGATGTGTGGAGTAATAGTAGTAGATGCAGGCAGGAGTCGGTCTCTTGTTATGGACGTGATGCCTATATACATGATCATGCCTAGATAATCTCATAACTATGCGCTTTTCTATCAATTGCTCGACAGTAACTTGTTCACCCACTGTAATACTTATGCTATCTTGAGAGAAGCCACTAGTGAAACCTATGGCCCCCGGGTCTATCTCTTATCATATTTGCTTTCAATCTACCTTTATTTGCATCTTTACTTTTTGCATCTATATTACAAAATACCAAAAATATATTTATCTTATCATACTATCTTTATTAGATCTCACTTTCGCAAGTGGCCGTGAAGGGATTGACAACCCCTTTATTGCGTTGGTTGCGAGTTCTCAGTTTGTTTGTGTAGGTGTGTGGGACATTTGAGGAGCCTCCTACTGGATTGATACCTTGGTTCTCAAAACTGAGGGAAATACTTACGCTACACTTGCTGCATCACCCTCTCCTCTTCGAGGAAAACCAATGCAAGATCAAGACGTAGCAGGTACCCTAGTGCAGGCTCGTCAACGATTGGTTCGGCACGCGCGTCGGGTTAATGGCATGCTTCCCGGCACCGATCGATGGTGGTTCGACCGTGTTCGTCGCGCTACCCCTGATGGACTTGCTATTGAGCACTGTGAGCTCGCGTATCAGACGACGCCATGGACATGTCGTCATGGGCGTCGACCCGCTGGTTGTGCAGTTGTTGTTGTTGTCGTAGAAGGGATTGCACCGTAGGTGCGCCGCTTCCAGGCCGCTCGCGAGCAGCACCGCACGGGCACAGCGGGTTGCTACTGCGAGGGCCCCGCCTGCTGTGGCTTATCATTGTTGGCAAAGCTGAGGAGGCTTAGCCGCTCTCCACTCCTCCATATTCTCCATAGCAGGCAGGAAGTCTAGGAGCAATTGTGCTCGTGCCAGGGCTTCTAGCAACGTAGTAGGCATGGAATGGTGCAAAAAATGAGAGGTGCTCTTACTTCTAACATAGTTTGAAGGAGCTCCATCCCGGTCCTGCAACAGTGGCCTATTTTCATTGGCATGTTGGCGTGCATGTCGGTCCTGTACATCCTGGGAGTGATGCACATGATTCTTGCCATGAGGACGGCGTCCAGAGTCGCCGATGTCTTAGCGCTGCTCGTCGCGCACGACCTGAGATGGCCGTGGCGTGTGTGCTGGTGCGGGTGTCTTATATGCTGCTGGAGTGTCCTGGAGGTAACTGTGCCACCTGTAGGCTTCGTAGCTCGGCCCTTAGACGTAGCAGCAGCTGGATCCCTGCTCCACATACTCCTGATGATGCCGCTTGTCTGGCTTGGATCGCCAAAGCGTCGTGGATGCTATGCTGCACCTTCGCCTTCCCCGTCGCCTCCTCCACCTCCGCCCATATGCGTGGGCGTCGACATCGGTAGCTTCGACGTGGATGGAGCACCCGCCATGGTGCCCTTGTTCTTGGGTGCCATGGCAATGAAGATGATGAAGAAGTTAACACATAGACTACTGATTCAGGTTCACACACGCGACCCCCTGCCTGGCGCGCCAAAGATGTCGTGCGTACGACGATCTATGGGACCGGCGAAGATCCCTTTGCAGTTCAGCTGTGAGGATCAACGTGCACAAAGTGCAGAACCAGGAATAAACACAAGTACTTACCCAGGTTCGAGCCGTTGTGAAGCATAAAACCCTACTCCTTCTTCGACTGCATTTGATGTGGAGTTCAAGTACAAGGAGTGCAGCTTGCCGGCAAGGCCCATGGGAAGTGCAGCTACACGTATAGTTAAACAAAGTGTCGACTTTCTAAAGGCATCCATGGGCCTCCTTTTATAAATGAAGGGGAACCACAGTGGAAAATCAGTCTTTACACACGGTAAATAGTGGCTACGGTGCCAAATACCTAAGTCTGGCGGGTTAGCATAAATGCATTAAATGCGCCGTGAGGTGTCATGCTGGTGAGGCGTTCTGACAAGGGTTGTATCTCCTTCTGTGTCATTCGCCCAACTACCTCTTATTATCCTACACGCCTTCAGGACGGGTGTCATTAAAGTTGCGTCTTTGGCAGTGAGCTGACATGTGACCAGACAAGCTTCACCTAACCGCCTGCCCGCTTGACACCTATTTCACAAGCAACGGGCTGGCTGCTGAGGTGGAGCGGTGGAAAAGTATTGGGAGTTTGCCGGCACGGAGCTTGCTGAGTCTTCGCTTGCCGCCAAGTAGCTTGCCTTCTTCATGGTATTCCACACCAAGTCTTGAGTCTTGTTTGTAGTATTCCTCTGGCAAGCCCTGCCGTCGGGAAGGCTGCCACTACTTGTGCACAAGTCAGGGTATACTAAGGCACCCATGACTTAGTACAACGAAAGTTGGAAGTCTGCAATTTTCCTAATTTGGTGGTTGAGGCCATTTAAGAAACGTGCCATGGTTTCCTCCTCATCTTCCTTGACGTTGGCTCAGATCATTGCAATCTCCATTTCTTGGTAGTACTCCTCAACCAACTTTATGCCTTGTTTGAGGAGTTGTAACTTCTAGAAGAGATCGCGGTTGCAGTGAGTAGGCACGAAGCGAGCTCTCATGATTTCCTTCATTTTTTTCCTTGTTGTGGTCAGTGGCTCGCCTTTTTTCCTTCGTCGCTCGACCACTTGTTCCCACCAAATGAGAACATAATCTTGGAATTCACGGGAGGCCATTGTGATCTTCTTTTCCTCTTCGTAGTTGTGGAGACAAAATATCTTGTCAAATTTTAATGCCCATGAGAGATAGTCTTGGGGACTGGTGCTAGCGGAGAACTATGGCATGGTGAACTTGATATTGTCGTAGCGTTGCTCCTCATTATGTTGGTTGAAATGGTGATGTCACTCTTGTCCTGGAGGGGTTGTCTTCAAACTCTTGCTCCTCATGATTAAATTAACATTGAGGGCGGGGGATTATTGACCGGTTCCTCCTTCCTTAGCGCTCCTCAAGGCGAGCGGATTCATCTTGTTGTTATCACTAGAGTGCTTCTTCTTCCTCAAGCATGCGCAGATTGCACTCTTTGATAGCATGAGCGGCTTCACGGAGGTCTCGTTGTGATTCAAGCGCTTGCTCCTCATGGCATTGTTGTTCTTGTCGTAGGGCTTTGTCATCTTGCTCTTCTCGACATTGGCATTTTCGAGCTTTCTCTTTTCCATGGCATCTTGTTCTTGGTGATGATGTCATTATCCTCCCAAAGGCGGTCTTGAAAACCATTGCCATGAATGGGTTTTGTGAAGCTTGATGATCTTGATCGTCGTCTCAAAGATGAGAACAAGGTCGTGGAAGACTTGCATCGGAAGATGTGTTCAAAGAGTGTCTGCTCGAGTGTCATCATCTTGATGAGCAAGATGTCGAAGAAGTGCGGTTGACCATCATGGCACGAAACTCTTCCATTTGGGTGGATAGCTTGACAACAAGGTAGTCCCGTGCTCTTGCTTCAGATTGGTGCAAGTCGGTGGCTAGTTGTTCGATGCGGTCGCCCAAAGCTTCATTTTCTTGATGCAAAGCTTGATGAATGGTGAAGAGATGAACCCTGGTGATGTACACGTTCGGTTTGTCTTGCTCATCAAACAGGGGGTTGGATGTGCTTAGCCTATCCATCATACTCAAGCAAATGTGAGTGGAAGAAAGAGAAGAACTAAACCAAATTTACATTTTTCCAATGTTGAAGATGGATCAATGATCACTTGATATGGTATTATGGACGTAGGATAATTGGTACCGAATCTTGTCAATCTGACACCTATACAAATAAAGCTTTTCGAGTAGCTTAGTGAGGATAAGTGTCACAAAATTGATGCAATTGTTAGCAAGATATTAATAATGTTGAAAATGATTTACAAATTCACAAGTGAAGCAAATGTCAATAGCAAGGAGTGGGACACGTAAACACACACATGGATAGACGAGTGGGGTTGCGCAACCAAGCCATGAGCACACAATGTGTTATCCGTGGAAAAGCTCGTGTTGCATAACGCTAGAGAGACACTAGCATATGATTTCTCAAAGGGCGAGGTACGAACTTGTGCACAACCTATGAGATACAAAACATGTCGTCTTTCTATCCCCAAGTATGATATGTACGTATGATTTACGGTTAAACTCACGCACCATGATCAATGATGTTAATATGATATGCAATGTTGTGAGATGCTATTGCTATCGCTTGCAAGATCTTTGTTTTCCTTTTCTTTTTTGCTTAAAAGTATTTTCCTTTTTTTGATATTTCTTTGGCCACTATGTGAAATGCTCGAACCAAGATAGCAATTATGTATAATTGATGACACACGAGAGGATATGATGATACACGCAATGGAAGATATCTGGAATATGTATCAATTAAATGCACAAGTAGCATTGCCCGACAATACTCAAACGGCTAGTCTCAGTAGGCAAGTGATGCAAAGGGCTTGAGATTAACAATGCAATTTCAAGGGAGTGGACTAAGATATCATCGAAGTTACCATCCTTGCTTACGGTCGAGGTGGCAAATGGTGGAGTGGTCATTGTCTAGTTGTTTCTATGGTGAAGTTGAGCGGCGATAATGTCGATGTTGAACCGTTCCTAATTAGCCGAAACACCTTAGGAAATAGAAAACCACAAACTCAAATTCTCATATGGAAAATAGGGTGAAACATCTTGTGGTTGCAGAAGTTTGGTGGTGGTATGCGGAAGTACTGTGGGCAAAGGGGGGCAAAATGGTGAAAAATTCGGCGAAGTGGAGATTGTGGCTGCGTTGGGTCAGATGTCTGGGTGACATGCGGGATGTCCGACTGGGGCCAAGTGTCTATTGTTTGGATTCTGTGGAAGATTGGATCTCGCGGGATTCAAGGTGGGAAATAAAACATTTGGCAAAAATGAGTGGATTTCATGGGGAAAAATGGTGAGGAAGGCATGGGGAAGATAGATCCACCTGCAACACTTCAAATTTATGGATCAAAATCAACAAAATGTCATCAAAACTAACAAATCACAAAAAAATGGTATGACTATTTTTGTGGGAATTTTCGAATTTGAAAAAAAAAATTATGCTAGAAAGTGGGGGATGGGGCTCCAAGATATGAATCAACCTTGCTCCGATCCAAGATGATGTAGGGTGGAACCCTAGTTGATCTTGTCACACTTGGAGGTAGGGAAAGGAGAAACCAAAGAGAAGAACACTCAACTAACAAAGATCCAATCACACATGTGTTAAATCCACATGCACATAAGGAGATACAAGATCCAAATCCAACAAAGGAGGGCCAATAGGTAGCTAGTTTATCCCATTCTCAAGGAGAGAGGGGTCTTGGTATCCTTAGAGGATCTTCCCTAGGAGGGGCCTTGAATCCAATAGGGATCTTCTCACATGGAGGCATTGGTCTCGATACGAGAGGTAGTAGATGAGCAAAGCTCTCTCTCAAATATGAACTATCACTCTGCTAACCCTAACTAGAGGGATGAGATGGTCTATACATAGTCTTGGAAAAAATAAGAAAGAGGGAGGGGGTTACATGGGCCTTTTGCCCGATTCTGCGCGTACATGCGCCAGATGTCGGGCCGGACACTGAATATCCATCAATTCAGGAGGCACCGGAAGACTGGGCCTTGGCCGGATGTCTGGCTTGGAGGTGGACTGGATTTGGCATGGTTTGGATGCCCTAGGGCCGGAATTCTAGGGAGAAGCCAGATGTCCGGGGAAGGGTCGGATGTCTGGCCATTATAGCTTCATCCTATAGTGTCCTGAGGCGATCGGCTCCATCTTGGGGGCGCCAAATATCCGGGTAGGGCCTGTATGTCCGGCCGCTGTATCATTTTGGCGGCTTCTCTCATCGTGTTCATTCGTCTGCATCCGTAGTGGCTTGGTCTTCATCCCAAGTATCTCTGAGGCTGCTTTCTTGATACCTAAGCACACATAGCATTCCCGCTTGAGGTGGTAGCCATGTCTCACGTGGTTCCAATGGAAGTTATTAAGGAGAGATGTCACCTCGGTCTCGATAGCTCTTGCACGTGCCCTTTTCATCGGTCTGCTTGGTGCTTGGAGTGATGATGGTAGGTCCATGGGGATGACCGTGGGATGCTCCGTATCACAAAGGCTGCAGTTGGTCCCTTCAAACAGTTTACTTAGCTTTTGTTTTATGTTTCAAATAGTTCACTTGACTTTCATTTTATGTGATTACAATCACTCATGTCATAATTCAACGTAGGCGTTACATATGTGATATCTAGACAATTACCCAACTTCATATACAACAAATACTTGATGACCCACAAGTATAGGGGATCTATCGTAGTCCTTTCAATAAGTAAGAGTGTCGAACCCAGCGAGGAGCAGAAGGAAATGACAAGCGGTTTTCAGCAAGGTATTCTCTGCAAGCACTGAATTATCGGTAACAGATAGTTTTGTGATAAGATAATTTGTAACGGGTAACAAGTAACAAAAGTAGCTAAGGTGCAGCAAGGTGGCCCAATCCTTTTTGTAGCAAAGTACAATCCTGGACGAACTCTTATATAAAGCAAAGCACTCCCGAGGACACATGTGAATTATTGTGAAGCTAGTTTTCATCATGCTCATATGATTCACATTCGTTACTTTGATAATTTTATATGTGGGTGGACCAGTGCTTGGGTGCTGCCCTTCCTTGGACAAGCCTCGCACTTATGATTAACCCCTTTCGCAAGCATCCGCGACTATAAAAGAAGAATTAAGGTAAACCTAACCATAGCATGAAACATATGGAACCAAATCAGCCCCTTACGAAGCAACACATAAACTAGGGTTTAAGCTTATGTCACTCTAGGAACCCATCATCTACTTATTACTTCCCAATGCCTTCCCCTATGCCCAAATCATGGTGAAGTGTCATGTAGTCGATGTTCACATAACACCACTAGAGGAGAGACAACATACATCTCATCAAAATATCGAACGAATACCAAATTCACATGATTACTTATAACAACACTTCTTCCATGTCCTCGGGAACAAAGGTAACTACTCACAAAGCATATTCATGTTCATAATCAGAGGAGTATTGAATAGCATTAAGGATATGAACATATGATCTTCCACCGAATAAACCAACTAGCATCAACTACAAGGAGTAATCAACACTATAGCAACCCACAAGTACCATTCTGAGGTTTTGAGACAAAGATCGGATACAAGAGATGAACTAGGGTTTGAGAGGAGATGGTGTTGGTGAAGATGTTGATGGAGATTTCCCCCTCTCAATGAGAGGATTGATGGTGATGACGATGGCGGTGATTTCCCTTCTTGGAGGGATGTTTCCCCTATAGAACAGCTCCGCCGGAGCCCTAGATTGGTCCTGCCCAGGTTCTACCTCGAGACGGCGGCGCTTCGTCCCGAAAGCTTCTCTCTTGTTTTTTTAGGGCAAAAGACATCATATAGCAGAAGTTGGGCATCGGGGGCCTGCCAGGGGGCCCACGAGGTAGGGGGCGCACCTAGGGGGTAGGGTGTGCCCTCCACCCTTGTGGCTGGCTGGTGGCCCCCCTCTGGTGCTTTCTTCTCCCAATTTTTTTATTGATTCCAAAACTGATCTCCGTGAAGATTCAAGACTTTTGGAGTTATGCAGAATAGATCTCTCATATTTGCTCCTTTTCGAGTCCAGAATTCCAGTTGCCGGCATTCTCCCTCTTCATGCAAACCTTATAAAATAAGAGACAAAATGAATAAGTATTGTGATATAATGTGTAATAACAGCCCATAATGCAATACATATTGATATAAAATCTTGATGAAAAATGGACGTATCATACTCCACCCCAAGACCGCTATTCAGCATGCATCCCGAGGTACTAAGTTCATACAAACGAAGCATTGCAATAAGAATGATCACATAATGTAGACAATATACCAAGCACCTTGTGTGGGAAAATACCTCCAGGCACCATCCCTAAGGATCTACCCACGAAGGGGCATTGCTTGCTTGGGCTCCTGCCATAGCTGGTGGTGGTCGGGTCCCGTGTTTGTTGTGTCTGTCGGGCTCTTGTTCATCGGTTTGCCAGTCACAATGGTAGGCATTTGCCTAGAGGGGAGGGTGTGTTATCCCACGTAAGTTGTTTGGTAGGCGTGAGATTGTGTTGTAGGGTGGAACACTAAGTGGAGATCTTTCACGAATTGGAGGGCAAATCTCCAAGAACAAGAGGAACACAAAGGGGAAAACACAGGAGAACACTCAAGAACAAGGCCAATCATACATCCACTAGATTCAAATCCACACAAGATCCACAAAGGTACATAAACAACAAGAGGAACATGGGCACATGGTAAAGTTCAGCCCAAATCCCAAAGGGAGATGAGGTCTTGAATCCCTAAGGATCTTCTCCAATGGAGACCTTGCACTACAATGGAATCTTCTCCCTCAAGAGGAAAACCACAAGGGGAGATACATGAGCTAAGCTCTAATGTCTAGATCTATTCTTAGCTGCCCCTAGAAATGAGCTAGATGGGGAGTACTTATAGCCTAGGGATGAATTGGGGGAAAATGGGGGTACAAGGGTCAGTTTGCCCATAGTGCACACAGGCATAGCCGGCGGGGTCCGGGCACCCGGGGTAAAGTGGTCCGGGCACCCGGGGGTCACTGGGATGAGGAGGCCGGGCACCCGGGGGTGAAGTCCGGGCACCCGGGGTAGTGCCAGGTGAGCGTGCGGGCACCCGGGGGTAGGGATGCGGGCACCCGGGGGTCGGGGTGCGGGCACCCGGGGGTCGGGGTGCGGGCACCCGGGGGTGAAAGCCCGGGCATCCGGGGTGGTAAGGGGCCGCACCCTTTGGGGGCCGGGCACCCAGGGCATAGGAGGCCGGGCACCCGGGGTGGTCCGAGGCATCCGGTGCTTCGCGTCTTGGTGTCCCTCGTCCTCCTCCTTCTCCCTTCTTGGATAGTGTACATGTTATCTTGCAATTGAACTCCTCCTCGTCATCGATGAAGCTTCGGTAATACATATGCATGCACACAAGAGGGATGTCGAGTAGTATACTATCCTCGAAGGGGTCAAGTGAACACGTGTAAAGGAGATGATTAACCTTTATGTATGTGAAGTAGATATCGCATGTCTCACTTGCCGAACAGACTCTTGACATGGTGATGTCTATAGGATGCTCCGCATCATCCCCTCGCCCTTGGGAAAGATCCGACTTTGGATCGAAAACTAAATCACCATGGGAAAGAGATGGCGTCACCGTGTAGAAGTGAACATTCACCAAGTACTCATAGTCTTCAAGCTCGAAATGGGCACTCTCCAATGTCGCACCGTCTAGTGATTCCTTCAAAAGGAGCAAGAACAACAAACACTTGGAAAAATAAATGTGGTTAGCACTAGTGCTATACCAAGCATTCAAGTGGCGATTCACCGAACAAGTGTCGTCATCATACATAGCATATGGTGTAACAAAGGATTGTGACATGGCATGAAAGCGCATAAATTGAGCACAATCAAGGTCATCATGGAAACAAGCATGTAAATGTGAGGTACTGATGCAAATATGTGTGACAAGAGAATAAGCATCTACCTCAAGTTCATAGCAAGCATGCATTAAGCGCTCAACAAATGGTCTATGGTATGCATATGAATCATTTACAATACCAAATAAAATGAAGTGTCTAAACACAGGGATTAAGTGCAAGACAATCCAAGCATAACATGCATAGGGTGTAGTGAAGATAGTGTGGCACTCAACATAATAAAAAGAACAACTGTTCATCATGTGTGAGGCAATCGAGTCAATCATGTGACAAGCATGGAAGTGGATGCCATCAACTGCATGAAACGAGCAAGTATGAATCATGGGTGATGCAACATACACAAGCATAGAAATCAAGTCATGCAAGCTAGTAGTGCGAAGATGCAACATACTAGAATAAATCATGGCAATCATGTCATGTGAGCAAATAATAAGCATAGACAATGCGCATGACATATCGCAAGCACGAACAGAAAGCAAGATCAATGTATCATCATAGGGATGGTTCATAAATGGAACATGGCAATAACAAGCAATATCTCCACCAAGCTTGCAAATACACATACAAGTACGAGAATCAAGGAACATGTGTAATGCAAAGCATGGGTCACAAATGCATGACAAAGGCATATGAATGACCATATCAAGCATAGTGAACATGGCAATATGGGCATAAAGTGAGAAGTGGTATATAACCCATAACCATGTGAGGGCCATGTAGAAGAAATGCACGAAGGTAGTGGTGGTAAGGACAATCCACAGTATCCCAAATCATCATTGATCTCTAGAGCTCGTTTCGTCAACTCATAGGATTGTGAGGTTGACGAGTATGCATGGGTACCTACACAAAAGAGACACAAACCAAAGAAAGTGTGTGCGTGGTAAATGTACACATCATCCATCATGATGTGTATGTTAACGTGAGAGTTAGCACAAGATGAACATTGCTCAAAGAAATTGGAAGCATGGTATAGGAACATGTCATCCATCATGAAAGAATAGTTATTATGTATAAGACGATCGGGACTCAAATTGAGAATGCAAGTATATGGCACATCAATAGCACGTTTATTCATGGGGAGCATATTGTGCACACAAGTATGGGAATCATGCAATGGGTTGTAGTGAACAAAATCACCTAAAATGTATGAAGAAACTATGGGGGTCTCCTCATGAGCAATAGTGGAAACATCATATGGAGAATATGAACAACATCCAAAACAATGCATATCCTTAGCTAGGTGGTCATGGCATGGTATATGAGATAAATTATGCAAAGGGAGCGTATTAAATCATTGCAAGAAAAACAAATGCCAATAACCATGGGCTTGTCATATGTGCAAATTGGATTCAATTTAATGGCATATGCATAGTCACTACGATGAGATTGCAAATATAATATATGATTGATCTCATTCATAGCATATGACATGTCAAGCGGATTGTCAAACATGATGTGACCTAAAGAATTGTCACAAAAAATTCTATGTAACATGGCCTCACACCTAATAGACTCCACATGACAATCATCAAACTCATCATAAATGGGTAAATCAGCACATGGGGAAATCATACTAGCATGAAACATGGTAATACGTGGATCAACTTCATGCAACCAATCAATGTATAGAATGTCCACTAGTGGGACAAGAGCATCACCATCACCTATGTTACCTTTGTCATTCCACTCATGTGGTGTAGGTGAGGTGGCAAGAACCAACTTGTGGTCATCGTCATCGTGATGGAACCATGTGGGGGGTGCATCATAGTATACCATGGCCATCGTCTTGTAAAAAGGAAGGACGAAGTCGTCGAGGATCGGCGCGTCATCATATATGGGACCTAGCACCAAATGAGAAGACACAATAGAGATAGAGGTTAAGTTGTTAGAAATCAAAATAGCCTCACATGCCGTATCAACTACCTCACTCTCTCTATGTGGTGTTGGCTCACTCACTTCCTCAAGGTGGGTGCACTCAATGTCACATATGGTGGAGTCACACAAATCACTCATTTAGTGGTGATGGCTCTCCTCACATGGGAATTGGGGCAACTCATCATATATGGGGCTAGTGGTGATGTCACTCTCACTCTCAATATGGTGGCAAAAGCCACTCAAGTCATCAAACGTCGTTGTGGTCAAAGGGAAAATCCCATACTCAACCGTCTCATAGTCGTCGCCATGGATGAAGGCCGAAGATGGCACATCATCACTCTCACCATGGATGAAAGCCAAAGATGGCACATCACCAATCTTGCCTCCAAAGATGGAAACATCATCCTTTCTCTCCACCATGTCGGTCGCCTCCAAATCTTGATCTTTGAGTTGCTCCGTAGTCGTAGTCGTCGCTGCACCATCTTGAAAAAGGGTCATAGTAGATTCGGTATTGTCAATGCCACAAAGAGGGATGGCGGTGAAGTCGATCTTGGGAACACCATCTTGGACCTCCTAGGGCTTGGACATGTCAGTGGCACTATCCTCATGCTTGTTGTCGTGTAGCTTGGTCATCGTGAAGTTTTCTTGGGGTCGAGTAGACTTGACCCTCATGAGTTCTCGTTCCGCCTTGAGAGAACCAATGTAGTTATCGTAGAGGGACTTGTAGTTCTCGAGGAAGATAGTTTTGGAGATGTCATTGTTCAATCCATCATGAAGTAGAACTTCATCCAAATGGGGTCATCCACACCGGCTCATTGCAAGGCTTTCTTCATGTTCTTGAAGTACTCATCGAGGGACTTGGATCCTTGTATGGTGTTCTTCAATTGGCGTTGAAGATATTTCGTGTAGGTGGAAGGCACAAATTCTCGCCTCATCGCTTTCTTCATCATGGGCCAAGTCATGGTGAAGTTTGTCGAAGGTCTATGAAGCCACCATGTCGATGCATAGTCATGGAAGTTACTTGTGGCGCACTTCACTTGATATTCAGAGGGAACTTGATGTAGCTTGAGATAGTCATCCATCTTGCACTCCCACTCGAGATACTCCTCGGGGTCTTGACTCCCATAGAAAGGAATCTCGTGGTCGGTGTCGAGGTCATGGTAGCTTGTGGAAGATGCGTACTTGAGCTTGGGGATCTTCTCTTGAGGTGCTTGTTGACGAAGATGCCTCATATTCGAAGGTGAAGATGCCTCATATTCGAAGGTGAAGATGCCTTGAAGTCGCTTGGCAAAGATGCCAAGGTAGATGGTGAAGTCATAGTGCATGGTTGTTGTTGAGCTCTTGACCATCAAGTTCTTGTTGATGCCGATGTGACCTTGCCGGAGATGGTAGCTTGGAAGCATGTGCACTTGAGAGTCTTCTCAGAGATGAAGAAGACCTCTTGCGGTTGTTGATGACAGCTTTGAGCTCCTCCATTTGAGCATCCATCTTGGCATTGATGAAGTTTTTCGTGGCATCAAACTCGTCGTCGTGCTTGTAGACCGAAGTAGATGTGCTTGCCTATCCATCACAAGACTCAAGCAAAGGTGAGTAGGAAATGATATAAACAATACCAAGCTACCTTTTCTCAAAGTTGAGGATGTATCCCGTGTCACTCATGGTGAAATGAAAGAATAGTGGAATTGGTACGGACTTGTTCACTCACACCTACAAAGTAAAGCTTATCGAGTGGCTTGGTTAGGACAAGTGGCACAAATTCATGCAAATTGAAGTCCAAGATATTGTAAATGTTGAGATAAATTCAAAGGACTCCAAATGCAAAGAAATCAAAACTATAGAGGAGGGCAATAAAGAAACACAC
Source organism: Triticum aestivum (assembly GCF_018294505.1). NCBI lineage: Eukaryota > Viridiplantae > Streptophyta > Magnoliopsida > Poales > Poaceae > Triticum > Triticum aestivum. Next base: position 347,913,239 of record NC_057804.1, on the reverse strand, counting down.
ACGGTGGGATAATGGGGCTTGTGCAACTATAGGGATGAGCAATACAAAATTGCCTAATGAAGACTAAGCTCGTGTTGCACAAACATTAGGAGAGCACTAGCTTGATTGCACATTGGAGCACGATTCACCACTTGTCACCAACCTATATGCATGCAAGCAAAATGTTTTCTATTCCATGTATCATCATGCACAAGTATCCCTTATCATGCTCCTCTCTTTGCTTATAAGCTTTGGACCTTTTTCTTGCCTAGAAGCTCTTTTTTTGAAAAAAAATTCTCTTCCTTTCCACTATGCTTATTGAGCCTCAACCACATACACGAGATAAGTATCAAAAGATATGCATGGGAGCAAGGACTTGCACTATATGATATATCCAATGATGCAACAATATGATATTGTATCACTATGGTGCACAAGTTTTCGCGAAGCCTGCAGTACTCGGATAGCTAGTATCGATAGGTATGGAGGTAATCGCAAAGATGGTGGTGCCTGCAAACTGTAATGGCAAGGGAGGAAAAGTTTATGACAGAATGGATACCTTCGTCACACTTAACCTTTCACGGAGTCGGGGGTAACCGGACTTGCTTCCGGTTGAAGATGGTTTCAAATGATGGATGATCATCGTCTATTGCAAGAACTCATAGTGGATGTAGTCGATGGAACGATACAAGTGTCTGGTGGTGGATGAAGATGTAACCGTCCCTAAGTAGCTGAAACACTTTAGGAGACTCAAATCACTACTCACACAACCACAAATATAATAAGAACCAAAATGGGTTAGGTTGTGGAAGTTTTGTGTGGTGGTGCGGAAGTTATGGCGGAGGGCCAGTTGTCAAAATTCGAAAAATTTGATGATGGAAAATGATGGTGTTAGTATTTTTGTGGGATGGAGGATGTCAATAGCTACAAAACGACCAAAAGAACGCGAAAATCAGACTCCGGATGAATTAGTTATGGCCAAAACGGTTTTTGGTGTTGGGCTGAAACTGGGGGGTGCGGGCACCCGGGGGTGGGAGGCTGCGGGTGCCCGGGGTGGTCAGGGAGTTGGGTGGAAAAGTGGCCCGGGGGTCCGGGTGCCCGGGGATAAGAGGTGCGGGTGCCCGGGGGTAAGAGGTGCGGGCGCCCGAGGGTAAGAGGTGCGGGTGCCCTGGGGTAAGAGGTGTGGGCGCCCGGGGTCAGGGAGGTTGGGGGAAAAGTTGCCCGGGGGTCCGGGTGCCTTGGGAAAAGGGGTCTGGGTACCCGGGGTAGGCCGAGAAGACTCGATTTTGAGCGAAATTTTCCGATCTCTAACTAGGTGTGGAAGAACTTGATTTCAAGCTTCAAATTGGATGGGGAAAATGAAAAATTGGGGCTAGGGAACGCCCAGGGAGGTAGATCCACTTGCGAAACACTAGATCCATGGATCAAAATCGACAAAAACTCATAAGTACCAACAAAATGCAAGAAATTTTTTGGGGCGATTTTTGTGGGGGATTTTTGTATTGGGACAAAAACACACAAAATTAGGCTAGAAAACGGTGGGGGAGACTCCAAATTCGTGATCAACGTGGCTCTAGATACCAAGATGTTGTAGGGTGGAACCCTAAGCAATGGAGGCCTTGCACTCCAATGGAGTCTTCTCCCTCAAGAGGAAACCCACAAGGGGAGATACATGAGCTAAGCTCTAATTTCTAGATGTATTCTTAGCTGCCCCTAGAAATGAGCTAGATGGGGAGTACTTATAGCCTAGGGGCGAATTGGGGGAAAATAGGGGTACAAAGGTCAATTTTCCCATAGTGCACACATGCACAGCCAGCGGTGTCCAGTCGCTTGAGGCGGTGGATGCGACCGCAGGCTCCGGCATCGACTCCACGCTCCGCCCGGACATGAGGGGGTTCCAGAGGCAGTGGGTGTATGTAGACGCCACCGTGTACAACCCCCTGCTCCTAATCCCCTCCACCCTCGCGAAGTCGAGCTCCGGGTGGGGGCACGTGAGGCTGGTTGACCCGCGGCTCGCCCGAGTCATGACTAGGCTAGCCAGCTTGAACAATGCCTGGGTGATGATGGTGATGGTGGTGAGGGAGTTAACCCGGTGACGTATCGCCCCGCTCCAGCGCCATTCCCGCCCGATGTGGGCTTTTACCGGCCCCACGGACGACATGAGGATCTAGCGGCCTACTCTTCCTTCCAGCACCCTGCGCATAGTGCTGCACCTTCGGACCGGCAAAGAGCCCACCATGCTCCCTCTGACGGATTCCCTCTTTATGATCACCCGAAGGGGGGGGGGGCTTCACTAAGAAGATGTCGCGCTTTGACGAGCGGGGGCTACTTCCTGAGGGCCACGAGGGGCATCGCAACAACCCCCTCTTGGTGAATCCCATGCACATAGGCCCCGAGGTGCGCGCTCCCGAGGCGGTTGCGTGGGAGCGGGCACCGTCAAGCGCTCCTGAAGTGGCCGCTGGGGAGTGGGCGCCACCACGTGCTCTTGAGACATCCGCCCCTAACCCCACGGCAGGCGAGGGAAGAGCCCCGCCCACGGATGCAGCTACTGTCCCCGCCATGGAGGGCTACATGCCATCCCCTAGCGTGTCCCCTCTAGATCTTGGGGCATCCCGCAAGAGGAAGGGTCTTGGAAGCCACTGCAATCTTGTCCCAAGGACCCAGAGAAGGAGGAAGTGGATAGCTGGAGACGAGTTAGTACCTTGCCCTTCTCTTAACTCTTGCCTAATGTGTCTCCGTCTAACTTTTGCCCATCAGGATCCCTCCCGTCGCAAGAGCGTGCGTGTCCTGAGTACGACCTCCAGAGGACACCGGTCCCGCCCCGACCTTAGGCCTCACGAGCCGTGCGGCCGCACGCGAGGTGGCGTCTGTACAGGAGCCAAGGCCGCCCCCCAGGGGCCGCAGGCCTGTACTCCCGGTGTCATTCTTCCAGAGCGACCTCTGGGGCACGAGTGTTGTGCCAAGGGCTCCCCCGTCGATCCTTGCTGGTAAATTGGCACCCTGCGGGGCAGCACCATCCTCAAGCTGCAGGGCGAGCCCGTGCCGGGCTCCATCTCGGGCCGTGGCGGTGGGGGAGGGAGCCCACCGTCCGACATGGCCTTCTTCATGAAACATCAAGCACACTATGCGCCTTGGAGTGGAGCTTGGCGACGTTCATGCCTGCCTCAAGGCGGAGCGCCTGCGTCTGGCGTGTGAATGGCGCCATCAACTTTGGTCGCCTGCAGCGCGAGCACGCCTGAGCGGAGGCGGAGGGGCCCCTAGCCGCTGCGAGGGAGGCTCGTGATCGTGCCTTTGAGGAGGCCCGGGCCGCATATCGTCAATGTGATGCAGCGGAGCCGCGCGAGAGGGAGCTCCAAGCTTCCAACGCCATCCTTGAACGACAAGTCTGAGCGCGCACGGCCACGCTTGTCGCCCTGGCGGTCGGGCTTCCTGCGGGTGAGGCGAGTCCCCACACGCTCGAGGACACTCTAGCGCTGGAGGCGATGGAGCTAAGCCTAGAGCGCGAGCGGCTAGAAGTGATGGAGCGCCAGGTAGCCACTAGCGATGATGCCCTTGCTTCTCGGGAGGCGAAGATCCAGCAAGAGGTCAACGAGAAGGTGGTGGGGATCCGGAAGACCCTTGCCGAGGAATATCGCCAGGAGCTGAAGCTCCAGGAGGCTCGCTTCTGCACGTGGCGCGACGAACTGCATGGCAAGGCCGACACTCTCAAGGAGGAGCTAGCTATGGCGGAATAGCGCGAGAAGGCCGCTGGGGCAGCTCGGGCTGCTGCTGAAGCCGAGCTGCCCTTCCTCCATCAGCAGGTAGAAGGTGTTTCTTCCCTTATAGAGAAAGCCTCGGACGAGGCCATCACCGAGTGCTTTAGCGTGAGCGCTCCTTGATGTTCGAGGCCCTCAGGTTCAGTGCCAACCGGGACCTAAGCAACATCTGTGAGGAGAACGTCTCTTGCCTGCATGAAGCCGACGACGCCGGATAGTTTAGCTTCTTCACCCAGGTCATGACTCGCCCCGAAGGCGGGGCCGCGAGGGCACGCCAACTCGTCAAAGAGAAGAGCCGCAACCTTCTTGGGTGCTCGTTCGCACGAGTCTTCAGCCACCTTCTTTGCTCCGATCCTGACTTTGACTTTGACGCCGCGATAGCCCCCATACCTGGAGCAATCCAAAGCATCCTGGCGAACTGGGTGGAAGATCACGCGGACGACCTGATCGCGGAACTCACCCCTGTCGATGACGTGGTCGCTCCCGCAGCTGAAGAAGGTGGAGCTCATGATGACGATGATGATAGCAGAGATGATGATAGTGCGACTCGCTAAGCTTGTATTTCCCTGCTTTCCTGTCAAGACTTTGAATGTGACCCCGCGGGGATGCGGAAGTATTTTTGGAAGAACTTTCCATATGATGTATTGAGTGCTATTTGCACTTCCTGTTGTCGCCCCTCTTTTTACTTTTTACGCACTCGCGACCCCTGAGTAGGGGTGGCTGTCATTGTCATGCCTCGTCGTGGTGCCTGAATCAACATCCGGAAGCGGACGCCTGCCGAGAGCCCTGGGCAATGGGCACCTGCCAACTCGCTCGAGAGCACCTCGCGAGGATCCAAAGAGGCGCGCGCGGGGGCAAGTCCACAGCTACTATGGCCCGGGCACCTACAGCGTCCTCGGCGCCACCGGGCGACCCAAGCGTGCGCACCATGCCCAGCCCCCGCTCACGGGGTGCGATGGACTGAGCCACAGGTGCCCGCCATCTTTCGCAAAGAGGAAAACAGCTATAAGAAGAAAAAACTCCCCCCTCTTCAACAAAAACGCAAGAGCTGCAAGTTTATTCCAAGAAATAGCAAATTCGGCTACAAGAGAAGTCAAAGAACGGCCGCGTCCGGCGCCTATGCTAGTCTTCTAGTCTTCGCGCCAGCACGAAGCATGGGGCTTCCACTGGGTGTGGGTATAGTCATTCGGAGACCGTGTCATCCACCAGCACGGAGCATGGGGCTTCCATTGGATGTGGGCATAGTCACTGGGGGACCGTGTCGTCCGCCAGTGTGGAGCATGCAGCTTCCACTAAGACGTGGGTGGGAGCCCCTGTGAGGCTCAGTGGCAGCACTCAGGAGACTCTGTGTTGTGTACAGCCCCACTAATTATTACATCAGAGTGTCACGGGAAGGTCTTCAGGAGATGGGGCGTGTCAGGCCCCCGGAACACATACCCCTTCCCTGCCTGTAGGCTCAAGACAAGTAGCCTCGGGCGCGGGTCCCTCCGTGCAACCATGAGGTCACTGCCGCTCTCCCTTGGGGACCCGCCTCAGGACAGGGCTCCTGGCCCCCAGGATTCTGACATGTGTGTCGCCTCCGCGGCAGGGCCGCGATCCCCACACGGCGCGCGGGGGGGGGGGGGGAGGGGGGTAGCCCTGGATCACCGTTGGGCACGAGGATGGCCCCCCCATGGTGTCCCAACGCGCGTCGACATGACAGGATGAGGACCGTGACCGCGTGAGGGGCCGCGCTTGGTCCTAGGCAGGCTAAGCATCGCGAACGCGTGAGGGGGAGGAAAGGTCTTCTGAGCGCCCCGGTAGCGACACCTTGGGCGGGCCGCATCCCGGGCCGCAGCGTGCCGAGCCTGTTTCCGTGCTCCGGTCCCCCCCTTCTCGAGGCCTACTGAGTATGGGGCCCCCGGCATCATGAGGTCACACCCAGCATGCCAATCACCTCGTGAAGGTGCCGCCAAACACATTCTACCGACATCATAGAGTTAGTGTGATGTGTACTTTGAGAGATCGGTTGTGAGAAAAATGTAGTCATGGTTGGTGCGGCCAAGGGTGCCACACCATCTTGCGGCTGGTCCTAGCCTCGTGAAGCCTTGGCCATCCTGGCGGCGTGCCCGGCCCTTCGCCCTGCCATACGGCAAATGCTGGCGGTGGAGCAGGGACGGGGCGACCATAGTCTCGAAGGCAACTTCCGGTTCCTCCACCGTGCCGGTCACCATTTCCGCAGAGGAGCCATACCGGCCGGGAGGCGGCCCATGGGGGCTATTCATTACAACCGGCACCCGGGGGTCACTCCTTGGGCTGGAGGTGGAGTCCAGCCCATGACCCTGCCACGGCGGAGTCCCACGGGTCCTCTCCTGAAGGACGAGCAGACAATGCATGGGAACGCGTGGTCCCAAGATGAAAAGCACAACCCTGGCCATGAAACAACTGGTCCCGGTCCTCTGCAGGCGGCATCAAGCAGCTTGATAATCCTACAGAGCCATGCTTCACGGCTGTCGCTGGTGGTATCGCGATGCAAAAGCTCTTGTGCCACAAGAAGCACAGCCCGCACGCTCATGAGCCCATGGTAGGCGTGGGGGGTCAATGCCACGGCGAGTTTGAAGGCGGACAAGGTGGTATGGCCATCGAGACATGCGGAAAGCGGCATCGACGGGCCCGGCCATAGGCGTGCGGCTGCACCCGCCGCGGCGACTAGCGCATGAAGACCGGGCCGTTGAAGGGTCCTGGGCCAGGGGGTGTCACCCAGGAGGAGTGAGAGCCCTAGTGCTCGGCACGATCTCGGCGAGCTCTCGCCTTGGGCGAGGCGGGGCAAGAACGGGCCATGACCGGCGGAGAAGCGGGCCTTCGACACGCCCCCTACCTGGCGCGCCAAATGTCGGATTCAGGGCTCTGCAGACCCAAGAAGGGTCGAACTCATGGGCTTGTACAAAGAACTCAACCTCTCAGGCTTGCCATCTTGTCGCCCCACAGCTTAGCCTAGCCAGACTCGCGTGAAGCTGGGGAAGAAGATGAACTCAGTAGTTTACCCAGGTTCGGGCCGCCTTGTGGTGTAAAACCCTACTCCTGCTTTGTGGTGGATTGCCTCACGAGGGGCTGAGGATGAACTAGTACAAAGGATGAACAAGCTCGCGATGGCTCGGATAGAGGGTGAGAGGGTGGAACCAGTTGACCCCCTCTATGATGGTGGCTAACCTATACTTATAGTGGCCTCGGTCCTCTTCCCCCCAAACGTTGGTGGGAAGGGATCCCACAGTGGCCAATTTAAAAGGGGAAAAATAGTACATCTTATCCTGACGAAAGGTGGTCTTCTCCTGCAAAGCTTCCGGTCATGCCGCATCGGTGGGCTCGACGATGACATCCGTCCTGCCATGCTGGTGGTCTTGGTCTCGTTACACCGGAATGGAAACCTTTGCCAAATTCCTCGGGAACCAACGCTTGCGCTTGCCTCCCTAGCACCAAAGAGGAAACTGTCTCCTCTGCGCCCGCTGGCGCATGCCTGGCCTTGGTCATCATGGCTTGCGTCACGGCAGCCTCATGAGATTGGTAACCTGCATAGAAATCTCCGCTCCTCAGGAGGCAGCCTGGGAAGGCTGCTCCCTCAGGAGGTCTTGCTGTCGCCCCTCTCGCGAGCCTTGGCACCTCGTGAGGGTCTTGTCTTGATGGTCTTGGAGGTGGTCCATACCAGGCCGTCGAGGGAGCCATGCCGTGCGCTGTAGGCAGGCAAGTCTAGGTACCCTGGTTCCCAGAACGCCGACAACAAAGATTTACCCAGGTTCGGGCCTCCTTGTGGTGTAAAAACCTACTCCTACTTTTGGTGGATTGGCCTCATGAGGTAGAGGATGAACTAGTACAGTGGACGAGTAGCCTCACGAGGGCTCAAGTGGGGAGGGTGGGTCGGTCTAGATCGGATCGAGATCCCATTCTATGGTGATGGCAAGCCCATATTTATCGTGGCCTTAGTCTTCTTCCCAGAACGGCCAGTTTTGAAAGGGGACAAGGAGTACATCTTATCCTGAGAAAAGGTGGTCTTCACCTGCAAAGCTTTTGGCCATGACGCAACAGTGGGCTTGGCGATGACATCCATCCTCCCGAACTCATGGTCGTGGTCTTGTTGCACCAAAAGGGAAAGATTTTGGGCCTTCCTCGGGAACCTATGCCTGCCCTTGCTTCCTTAGCACCAAAGAGGAAACTGTCCCCTCTGTGCCCGCTGGCACCCGCCTGGCCTTGGTCGACATGGCTCATGTCATGACCGCCTCATGAGGCGGGAGGTTTGCATAGAGTTATCCGCTCCTCGGGAGGCAGCTTGGGGAGGCTGCTCCTCTGGAGGTCTTGGCGTCCTTCGCCTCATGAGGCCTGGGCCCTCGGAAGGGTCTTGTCTTGGGGGTGTTGTAGCTGGGCCATACCGGGCCGTCGATGAGCCCACGTGCTGGGCCGCAGGCTGGCAAGTCTGGGTACCCCCTATACCAGAACACCGACAGAAGGTATTAACTAGATGGTGGTTGATACAGAGGTGGACATTACTGGAGAAGGCCAAGGTGCTCCTGATGCTTCAACTAATTTGGCTAAAATCCTGACCAAAGATGAGCCTATCTTGCAATATAAGGGGAAGACCAAGTTAGAGCTGCCTGGCTTCGAGAATATGACCGCTGAAGAGCTGCATCATGAGTTTCTGACCCGGCTGTTTCAAATGCGAGACACTAAAACAAACTTGGACAACATGCTAAGAAAGAAATATGATGATAGAGGCGGAGGGCCCGATCTTCCGATGAGATGATAACTATCGATTTGGTGGAGACAACTTTGACGATCCGACTACAAACGTGCACGACGTTGCGCCTTAGCAAGCGCTAAACCAAACCCGAGAGGTTATTGACCACGCCGGAGCACGACCAACCTAACCACGAAGGTCTATTCCTACAAGCAATCGAAGAACAAGCAAGAATATGATTAAGCAATCTGAATATTGCGAGTATGGATGAAGTATTGATAAAGGTGGGGTTTCCTAAGCGGTCTTGGTCTGTTCGTTGGACACAAATGAAGTACATGAAGTTGCAGCGATGACTAACTTTTAACTAGATAAAACCCCAAGGGTCGGGTTGTTATGTAAATAACAACCCGGTTCTTTATGTATAGATACTGAGCCAATGAACAAAAAGAACTGGGTTGAAAAAGAACAGCTTGCCTTAGCCCCCAAGTGCCATGTATGTTGCTTGCAACTGGTTGGGTCTTAATAATAGGATAAATTTGCCTTCTGTAGCCCCCAAGTGTCGGGTCATGCATCCTCGCCGGCTCGGGACTTGAATGACATGTATATGAATTGTTTCTCTACCTTGCAGGAAACTTTGAACAAGGCCGAGTCAAAATTGACCACCTTAAAGGAAGATTTTGATACTGGACAAACTTTGCGACTCAAGGTGGAGTTAAGCATGGAGTCCTCCGTGGAATATTTGAAGAAGGTCAAGGTGGATTTTGGGAATGAAAGAGCTGCCTTCGAGACCAAAAAGGCCGCTTTAATCAAGCGCGTGGAGGATGCTGAGGGCCGGCTTGCGACTGAGGTGCAAGAGTTGGTCAATTTGAAACATCATATCACAAATATGAATTTTGTTGTTTTTGGTAAGCAATGCTTGTTGTATTCTATAAGCCCTTTGCAATAGATGAACCGGCTCAACATTTATGAGTACACATCTTGCAGGAAAAAGAAGGTTATATATACGTTGCTAGAGTAACTATACTCAGGCAGCCTTCACACTTCATGGTCGTTGTCGGTGTCAAAACCGGCGGATCTCGGGTAGGGGGTCCCGAACTGTGCGTCTAGGCGGATGGTAACAGGAGACAAGGGACACGATGTTTTACCCAGGTTCGGGCCCTCTTGATGGAGGTAAAACCCTATGTCCTGCTTGATTGATATTGATGATGTGGGTATTACAAGAGTAGATCTACCACGAGATCAAGGAGGCTAAACCCTAGAAGCTAGCCTATGGTATGATTGTTGTTCGTCCTATGGACTAAATCCATCTGGTTTATATAGACACCGGAGAGGGCTAGGGTTACACAGAGTCGGTTACAATGGTAGGAGATCTACATATCCGTATTGCCAAGCTTGCCTTCCACACCAAGGAAAGTCCCATCCGGACACGGGACGAAGTCTTCAATCTTGTATCTTCATAGTCTTGAAGTCCGGCCGATGATGATAGTTCGGCTATCCGGACACCCCCTAGTCCAGGATTCCCTCAGTAGCCCCTGAACCAGGCTTCAATGACGACGAGTCCGGCGCGCATATTGTCTTCGGCATTGCAAGGCGGGTTCCTCCTTCGAATAATTTATAGAAGATTGTGAACACCAGGATAGTGTCCGGCTCTGCAAAATAAATTCCACATACCACCGTAGAGAGAATAATATTTACACAAGTTCAATCTGCTGACGTATTTTGTGGCGTGGCGTCACACCACTACCAAGCCTTTACTCGAATTGTTTTTATTGTACCACCTCAGCGCGTTTAGAGAAGCGGTTTCCTTGGCACATCTTGTCGAAGCAGAGATCGTGTTCCCCTTATTCCGGGATTCTCATTAATACGGATGTGGGTAACCCAACCGCGCCCGTTGCCACGCCCCCTCCATCGAAGGCGGGTTCCAAACTGTCACGGGGACGGATCTTGGTATTCTCCCTCTTTATAATGAGACCAAGGCCCGTCCTTTTTCTTCAACCCTCAATCGAATCTGCCCCTCGCCCCGAGTTCCAACACCCAAGGCTCCAGATTCGGGTACTTTCGACCATCGACAATGTCCGGCTCCGACCTACGAGGTCGGTGGATGCCCTCCTCTGTCACGGAAGAGGACGTGCTCAAGCTGAGAGACGCCATGTACTTAACCTACGAGATTTCGCATAGGCTGCCTGCCTGAGGGCAAGTTATTCCTACTCCCGAGCCCGGCAAGAGTGTCGTGTTCGTGTCTCACCTCCGTCGGGGTTTAGGCATCCCAATGGATCCCTTCGTGAGGGGGTTCATGTTTTACTACGGCTGGAATTTCACGACTTGGCTCCAGAGTCCATCCTCCACATCTCATCATTCATTGTCGTCTGCGAAACCTTCCTTCGCACTACCCCTCACTTCGGCTTGTGGCTCAAAACCTTCAACGTGGAGCCGAAGATGATTGAGGGGCGTCAGGCAGAGTGCGGAGGGGCGGTTATAAGCAAGAGGGCTGATGCTCCATGGCCCGAGGGCTCTTTTCAGGAGGAGCTCGGTTTGTGGCAACATAAGTTTTTCTATATCACCGCTCCCAGGGGCAGCAGGCAGAGGCCGCCGCCTATCTTTCGCCCGGGCCCTCCACAACGGCTGACGTCATGGGTCAACAAAGGGCTTGAATGGGGGCCGTCCAAAGACGTACCCCTGTTGCAGGGCCGGATTCGAGACCTCCAGGAAGGGGAGATCAATCTGGTCGTAGTGACACAGGTTATGGTAATTCGGCGCCTTCTGCCCTGCAAACGTCGCCCCCTCCGCCTGTGGGAATTTAATCCGGAGGGACCATGAGCTCTCCCACACTTCATGGGTTTGACACCCGCGGAGATGTACAAACTGTTCTTCGGATCACAAGAGATGCGTCCGGACTTGACTGAGGACGCTGGCCTAAGCTGCAATCGCCCGGATACTCAAGTAAGTAGCCCTTTGTCCGGACACATTGTCCATTTATTTATCATGGGTTTGCCTATTAACCAGCTATCCCTTGAACAGGAGTGTCCGGGCCCCCTCCCTGAGACCACGCCGGATCTCGTGTTAAATAAAATGTTGGAGGTTGCACCTTCGGAGGAGGGCAAAGGGGGGCACAGGGAAACTACCACATCTGCCAAGGAGGCTTTCAGTAAGGGGGGAATCGAGAGTCCCTCCCTCCAGGGGGAGAAGAGGACCGCTTCCGAAGACCCGGAGGCCAAGGCCTCAAAGCGGGGAAGGAAATCACCGGAAGGTCCCGTGCCGGGAAAAGCCCCGGTCGCACAGTCTCCCCAAAGGAATCAGCCCTCCAGCAAGCCGTAAGTAAAAAGGGGGGGTTGTAATAGGGGACATCCCTACTTTATTTCTAAGGTTAACCGAAGTTTTCACCTTGTAGTTCGGATCTCAGCCCTTCTCAGCAGAGCTCGTCTTCGGGGGTCCTTCGTCCGGAGATGATGGAGAGCGAAACGCCTCCATCTGCCGCCCCGTCGGGTGGGGCGGATGACCCTGAGGTGTCGTCACGGAGGGTCTCCCCGAGTCCGGCGGGGCCGGGGAGTTCGGCACCCACTGGAGTACGGCCGGTGGAGCTGCAGGATTTGCTCGAGAGGGCGTCTATCTCAGAAGATCACCGCACATTAATGAGTATGGTGATTGAAAGGATCTCATCCGCCGAGAGCGGGTTGTATGAGGCCGTCGGAAGTTTGCTGACGGTGTTTGAGGTACGCAAAAAATGACATACCTTTTGACAGTTTTGCACATGGAGTGCGCCCTGTATAGATAGTAGCCCCTGAGACTTGGTATGCTGTCGAAAGCGACGGCGTGCCGAGGATCATAATCTCAGTTATAGAATGTCACCTTTATTATGCAGGTGGCGGAACGTTCAGTGGCCAGCCGGACTGATGGAGTTGCCGAGCTGAAGCGGCAACTCGACGTTGTGGATGCGGACATCGCGCTGGTCAATAAACGACTTGACGAGTCACAAGGTAAGTGGTTGCTCCGCGGTCACCTAGTAAGGGAGCTGATGCCCGTTCCTTACAATTTGTATGCTTCATGCAGATGGTGCCGCTGTTGTGGAAGACCTTCGAGCATAGCTTGCTCGAGCCAAGGAGCAAGCCAGGAAAAGTGATGCGGCTGCCTCGAAGGCAGCGGAAGAGCTAAAAGCCGAAAAGGCTGCTCACTGCTGAAGCAGGGAGGAGATGGCCGGAATGGCCATGAAATTAAAATATGCTACCGACCGCTATGAGGTTCTTGAAAGAGAACGCCAAGCGGAGCAAGAGGACCTGAAGAAGGCCGTCGCCGAAGCCAAGGATGCCCGTAGTGCGATGCGGGCTATGAAGGAGGAACTGCGTCAGGCCGGAGACATTGCAGCTGGAAAGCCCTTTCTGCTGCGTAGGAAGTTCACGGATCCGAAGTATGCTCAGTTGGGCCAATTGTGTGGTGCGGAGGATCCTTATCTAGATTTGGTGGCGAGTGTGGCGGACGCAGTCGTGCACTTCCGAAGCCAGAAGGATCACAAAATGGAAGAGCTTTTCTGGTCTCAATTCCATAGTCCAGAGCGTCCACTTCCGTTGACTGATCGGTTGGCGGAGTGGGCTAAGCTGAATAGGTTGTCTGGACTTGCCATGACGGATGTGGTGGCTCATCTGTGGCCAGAAAGGCCCAAGCCGGAGAGTTATTTTGGCTTGTTGCAGCAATTCCTTGGGGCGGTGCCGCATATCAAGGTGATGAAGCGGTCGGCATGCATAGAGGGTGCACGGATGGCTCTCGCCCGTGTTAAGACATACTGGGCGGAGATGGATGCCACCGCTGTTGCATCCCGGGGTTCGGACAAAAGCCGATTACCCGCCGAGCACTATTTTGAGGAAGTCCTGCAGGGCGCTCGTTTAATAGAGTCGCAGTGCTTGAAAGATGTTATGTTCAAATGACGTGTATGATTTGTGAGATCATGTTTATAATGTAACAGCTTTTTATACTTGTGCGTTCAAGTATTGAACTATCTCCTGTGCGGCCGTATATGTATGTATAACCTGAAAGATGGCAGTCTTTGGCTTTAGCCCCCACGCACATGGTGCGGGGGTGTTTGCAAAAAGAAAAGCGCTTTTTCACACTTAATCCAACGTCTTGGTCCTTTGAAGGAGGTGATAGCATATAAAACTAGGCAACCGGACTATAATGCTTTATCACTTTCACTTAGCCATAGGAGCTCGAAGGTGGGGCTACTATATAGCCCCTAGATGCACCGCGCTCTCCGAACTCGGGGCGCGTATGTGCCTGAACGGGAAGCAGTCCTTCGTCAAAGCGGAGGAATTCTAAACATTCCAGTAGTCGATCGAGCGGTTGACCAGTCTCTCGCTATATCATGACAGTCAGTTTTCGGCTTTCTCTACTGAGGTGCTCGCCCGGCCGAACCAGGGCACAATCGCAGTAGTTCTCCTGGTGCCGCGTTAGCCGATGGAGCGGAACGTAAGGCAGCAAAACACAGGAGCCGGGCAAACCCAACATTTGACCAAAGACATGATTCGGAGTTGATGCATATAAGGCCTAACTCGATACGCCGAACACTCCCTGAGGTATTCGGTCTTTATGATACTGGGCAGAACAATGCCCTATGCCCCTAGTGTCCAGGTACAGGCGAGAACTTCTGACGCGGTCGATGCCAAAACGCCAGCCTCCTCCTCGGTTATGGTAGGAAACCGGGGGATGTGTATCAACAAAAGACAGTAAGAAAGGTTTACGCAGGGTCTTAATCTGAAAAGAATCCTTGCAACGGGTCCCTGCTGCACATTTGCGCCTGTGTCTCCGTTGTGCTGTATCCTGGACGGGTGTAGCACGTGCTTCATCTATAAAAGAGAAGGACTTAGTTTGGAAAAAAATATCGTGCAAAAGATGTATTTAAAATAAAGTATGATTTGCAAGATGAATGAAGTTGAGCTTTATTGGCTCTCATTGTTTATACGTGCAGCCCCTTGTAAAGAGGTATGCGACTGGGAAGCCCCTTGTTTATTTATGCTGGACTCGCCTAACCGTGTCCGAGGTCTGAATGACCTGCTTTTAGGGGCTTTGACCAGCAAGGTCGGATTAGTGTGTGGCTGTCAAGGCAGTCTCACGTTTTCCGTGGTCGAGGAACACTCGGAGTGACCCTTTAATGAGATTATGCCGCGTGGACCGGGCATTTTAAGCATAAGAGACGCGTAATGCGGTATTGCGTTAAAGCGAGCGAAAGCTTCGCGTCCCAGTAGTGCTTGATGGCTACTTCTGAATGGGGCGGTATGGAAAATGAGCTTTTCACGATGGAGGTTGTCGGATGAACCGAACACGACCTCTAGTAGTACAGAGCCTGTACAATTGGCATAAAGGCCAGGCGTCACTCCTTTGAAGGAAGTGCTGCTATGGTGAATTTTGGTAGGGTCTATCCCCATTCTGCGGATGGTGTCCTGGTATAGCATGTTTATATCGCTACCGCCATCCATTAGGACTTGTGTGAATTGTAGTCCGTCGATTATGGGATCCAATACCAAAGCAGTCCCTCCTGCATTTCGAACACTTCTGGAGTAATCCTGATGGTCGAAAGTAATTGGTTTAAACATCCAATTTCGGGACTCTGCTGGGGTGGACCATGCGGCGCGTGTTTTAGCAGGTGCCGCACTATTTTTCCTTGTTATCACATGAAGTGAGTTCACTATTTTGACTTCTAGTGGGAAAGTCTTCTGTTTTCCGGCGTGCTGCTTGTGGGGTTCGTCGTCGTCTTTGCTTGGTGTGTCGAGCCCCTTGTGTTCGGCGTTAAGTCGGCCGGACTGCTTGAAGACCCAACAATCTCTGTGGGTATGATTTGCAGGCTTCCCGGGGGTACTATGTATTTGACATATCCTATCCAAGATTTTGTTTAGGTTGGATAGCTCATCACCGTTGTCCTTAAGAGACAGTGTTTTATTATTCGGCCGAGAGATTTTGAATCCGGCGTTGACCGTCGTGCTATTTGGGCCAATTTCCTTATTCCGGCGCTGATCTTTTCTGCGTCGTGATTTCCCATTTCCATCCCTGACCTCGGATGTACATGGGTCGCTGGTGCTGCATCTTGCCAGCCAGCTTTCTTCCCCTGCGCAAAAGCGGGTCATGAGGCTTGTTAGCGCGGCCATTTTTCTTGGTTTTTCCTGGCCGAGGTATCTGGCGAGCCATTCGTCTCGGACGTTATGCTTAAAGGCTACTAAGGCTTCGGCGTTCGGACAGTCGACTATTTGGTTCTTCTTGGTGAGGAACCTATTCCAGAATTTGCGTGCTGACTCTCTGGGCTGTTGAGTTATGTGACTTAGATCGTCTGCATCCGGAGGGCGGACATAAGTCCCCTGAAAATTTGCTCGAAACGCATCCTCGAGCTCTTCCCAACTTCCAATGGTATTTTCCGGGAGGCTTTTGAGCCAATGCCGAGCTGGCCCTTTGAGCTTGAGGGGTAGGTATTTTATGGCATGGAGATCGTCTCCTCTGGACATATGTTTGTGTAGGATATAATCCTCAATCCAGACTTCGGGGTCTGTTGTTCCGTCATATACCTCTATGTTTACGGGTTTGAATCCCGCTGGAAATTCATGATCCAGTACCTCATCGGTGAAACATAGTGGGTGTGCGGCGCCCCTGTATTGAGGTGTGCCGTTGTCTTCAAACACTCGGCGGGTTGTGTGGCTCACTGGAGTCTTCTTTTTTGGCCCATAGATGGACCTGACCGGCCATCCTTTTTGCGAGGATCCTTATGTGGATCATGTGCTGGCTTGTGTGCGGCGCCGCTTGCCGCTCTTAGCCTGTCATCTGGTCGTCTATCCGGCCAGGCGGCCTCTTTCTTTTTTGACTGTGGGGGCTCTACGGCCTCCTCGTCAAATTCGGGCAACAGCTTGCGCTTCGGGTAGCTCTTTGCCTGGTGACTATCGCCGTATTTATCTGCGGTATTGAGTACTTTGCTCCATCTCATTCTGAGTGCGTCCTCCGCTGTTTTGAGCTTCCGCTTTTGCTTCTTCAAACTTTTTGCAGTGGCGACGAGCCTTTTATGAAGGTTCTTATGCTCCGGTGATGTGTCCGGCGTGAGATCGTCTGGACTGTTGTTTTCGCCGGGGATGGGTTGCTTGTCCAATTCATCCTGTTCGGATGGTTGCTTGGTGGCCTGTTCGTCGTCCACTGCTTCGCCCTGCTCTAAGGCCGGGTCAGTATGGGTGCCGTTGTTATCGAGGCGGGACTTCAGGCGGCGCTTGCGTTGCCGTTTTGGTTGTTTGTCGGGGGAGTTGTCCTTCGCCACGTCCCATTGTTCCTTGTTATCGCTTCCTTTTGGTGTATCCACCATGTATACGTCGTGAGTTGAGGTGGCTTTCAAGTGCCGAGTAGGCGCTGGTTCTTGGTCGTCTCCGGCATCATCGTCCATACCGTCGATGTCTTCGGAGTCGAAGTCTAGCATGTCGGTTAGATCGTCGATAGTGGCTACTAAGTGGGTGGTGGGTGGGCTTTGAATTTATTCGTCGTCCGCGTCCCAACCGTCCTGACCGCAGTCCGGCCAGGGCTCTCCTGATAACGAGAGATCCTTTAGCGAACTCAAGATGTTGCCGAAAGGTGAGTGTTGAAAGATGTTCGCAGCGGTGAACTCCATGATCGGCGCCCAATCGGATTCGATTGGAGGGGGCGCGGGAGGTTCGGAGTCCGGCGAGGAGTCCGGCACCTTGGAGTCATGAGCTTCATGAGGGACAAGGTCAGTATTCGGCTCCATCGCCGTAGAGGTTGCATCCCCCGAGGCGGTGTCTAGCCACCCGTCCTCGATCTGCGCAGCCGGCTCCGAATTGAGGGTCGGAGCGGACTCGTGTGCGGCCTCCAGGGCATTGTCCGGCTGCAGAGCTAAATCATGCCCATCGTGACAGTGCGGCGCGCTCGGCTGTGGCTCGAATCCATCGAAGATCAAGTCTCCGCGGATGTCTGCCGTGAAGTTCAAACTTCCAAATCTGACCTGACGGCCAGGGGCGTAGCTTTTGATCTGCTCCAGATGGCCAAGCGAATTGGCCCGCAGTGCAAAGCCGCCGAATACGAAGATCTGTCCGGGGAGAAAGGTCTCACCCTGGACTGCGTCATTATTGATGATCGAAGAAGCCATCGAGCCTATCGGTGACGACACAGAGGAACTCTCAATGAAAGCACCAATGTCGGTGTCAAAACCGGCGGATCTCGGGTAGGGGGTCCCGAACTGTGCGTCTAGGCGGATGGTAACAGGAGACAAGGGACACGATGTTTTACCCTGGTTCGGGCCCTCTTGATGGAGGTAAAACCCTACGTCCTGCTTGATTGATATTGATGATGTGGGTATTACAAGAGTAGATCTACCATGAGATCAAGGAGGCTAAACCCTAGAAGCTAGCCTATGGTATGATTGTTGTTTGTCCTATGTACTAAAGCCATCCGGTTTATATAGACACCAGAGGGCTAGGGTTACACAGAGTCAGTTACAATGGTAGGAGATCTACATATCCGTATTGCCAAGCTTGCCTTCCACGCCAAGGAAAGTCCCATCCGGACACGGGACGAAGTCTTCAATCTTGTATCTTCATAGTCTTGGAGTCCGGCCGATGATGATAGTTCGGCTATCCAGACACCCCCTAGTCCAGGACTCCCTTAGTCGTAAAAGGTGGAAAAGAGTTGCCCAAGCTGATAAAGGACGTTCTGAAAGAACTTTCAACCATTTGGATCGGCAGCTGGAGGAATGGAGGAGATCATCCGCCTGAGCCGGTGCAATGCAATCACTAACCTGTGCAAAGGCCTTCATGCCAAATTGACCCGACTGATATGTTTGAAGGGTTTCTAGAATTTAGCATTGGTGGAAACCAGTTTACTGCGGCAGATTATGCTTGGTGTTTGAAGGAGACGCGCATGTTGGCGAGTCATCTTGCTAGGGAGCTTGACTTGTCAAAATATCAGCCAGCCTATGATGAGTCAAACGTACGGGTCCCTCCGCCAACTTTCGAGCCAATTGATCTGACTCCACCACGGCGTAAGAACTACTTTGCTCCTGATGTTGATGCATCGATTATGTTGCAAGATGATGCCATTTTTGAAGCCTTAACCATGATTGAATGGGTTTCGATCAATCAATAGCACGAGCAGAAGCAAAAGGCGTAGGATGACCCAAAAGCTTCAAATGCTCAAGATCGCCAAGAAGGTGTCAACCCAGAAAGTGACAACCTGGAAGGCTCAAAATTCGGCTTACAGGAATAGATTATTCCATAAAAAACTTGTTGATATTTGAGCCCCCATGTGGCGATGTAATAGGGTGGTAGAAAAAACTTGTGGTCAGTTGTGGTGTGATCGCGGACCTTCATAAATGAAGCTTATTTCGCAGAAGATTTGAACTCGTGTGGTGTGATGCTGACCCGCCCAGTATCCTTTGAATATCAGCTACTTCAAATTATGATATGGCGAGTTAGATTTGTATGAGTCATCAATAACTTGATCTTTGTCTGCACAACAGATGCTCAGAATAACTTGGGGTACTAATAACCCGCCGACTCATGGTCGATATTAATCTGTCTTTGAAAAATAAACCGGTGTATTAATGACCCGACGGCTCATTGATGTTGTAAACTAAATCCTGATCAGCATAACCTGAAAACCAAAAAGGTTTAATACATATATAAGATTAATGTCGAGTCGGCCTTCGAGGCGCGACAAAAAGACCTTGAGTCTCGTTTCAATGAAGCTGGCTTGATAGCATATGGCTTGTCCTATCTTTCTATAGGCCGGATCTCACATGACTTAAGCCGACGTTTTAACCTTGACATCAGGGTCATAATAGATTGACTGTCAAGAGTACGCCGAGTCATCTTGGCGGATGGGCATCAAGCAAACATGCAAGTTTAACCATGTAATATAGATGTTAATAACTAAAGTTGATGAGTTGGAAGCCCCCAGGTGACCTATGATGAAGAAATAAAGACTGATGCACAATATATGGGACTAAACAAAAGAGCCCCCGAGTTTTGAGGATGTCGGCTTTATTAACATTGATCATAAAAGATATATACACATAGGTATGTATAATATCTAGAGCCAGTGGCTCTAGGTATAGTAAGGATGGAGATGAGCGATGTTCCAAGGCATGTTGGTCTCCTCCTCAGATCTGCGTGACTTCTTGTGTTCACGTATGTCAATCAGATAATATGACCCATTATTGAGGTTCTTGCTAATGACAAAAGGCCCTTCCCAAGGAGGTGGGAGCTTATGCATACTATTTTGATCTTATATCAGTCGGAGCACTAAGTCGCCCTCCTGGAAAGTACGACTATGGACTCTACGGCAATGATTGTCTTGCTGATATATTGCTGATCTTGATGTTGTAAAGTCACCTTCCTCCTCCAGGGCATCAAGAGGATCTTGTCGAGCTTGCCCATTATCTGCTTCAACATAAGACGCCTCTATGGGGGAGTCATGACGGATATCACTTGGTAATACAGCTTCTACACCATAACCATGAAGAAAGGTGTATAGCCTATTGATCTATTTGTGAGTAGTTCATATGCTCCAAAGGACTGACGGGAGTTCCTCAACCGAACAATCTGGGGTAAGCTCAAGACGGACAATGAGTCTGGGCTTGATGCCTCATAAAATCACCTGGTTAGCATGTTTTGCTTGGCTGTTGAACTGAGGGTGTGCCACAGACACCACATCAAGCCAGATGTGCTCTTGCTATGAAACTTCTTCATGGATCCTCTGGACAAGTTAGTCCCATTGTCAGTGATGATGCTGTGCAGATAACTTGACAATTGTTTCTACACACAATTTCTTATTGGTTCTGCTTCAACCCACTTGGTAAACTTATCAACGACAACCAGAGAGTGAGTCTTCTTGTCCTTGAATCGTTTGAACAGTCCAACCATATCAAGCCCCCAGACGGTGAAAGTCCAACTGATTGGAATCATCCAAAGTTCTTGAGCAGGAACATGAGCTTGACGTGCAAACTTATGACATCCATCACACTTACGCACAATATCCTCAGCATCTGCATGAGTCATGAGCCAGTAAAAACCATGCTGAAACGCCTTTGCCACAAGGGATCTTGAGCCGGCATGATGACAACAATCAACTGAGTGAATCTCATCGAGGATCCTCTCGCCCTTCATCAGGGGAAACACATCATTGAAAAACACTACTGATGCTTCTCCTGTGCAACTCGCCGTTGACAATAGTAATGGACTTGGATCGTCGAACAATTTGACGAGCAATAAGTTCATCCTCAGGGAGCTCTCTTGAGTCAGATATGCCAAATAAGGAACCGAGCCAGTCCGGGGTTGCACAAAGAGACGCCACCAATTGTGCCTCCGGGTCAGGGATATCCAGATCTTCCTCGGAAGGCAACTTGACAGAAGGATTGTCGAGGACATCAAGGAAAACATTGGGAGGGACCGGCTTACATTGAGTGCCATGTCATGAAAATGCATCAGCCGCCTCGTTGAGCCACCTGTAATTGTGATCCACTTGATAACCCTTGAAGTGACCTGCAATGTTAGTCACTTCCTGCCGATAAGACGCCATGAGGGGATCCTTGGAGTCCCATTTTCCAGAAACTCGCTAAGCAACCAAGTCAGAGTCACCGAGGCATCCGATCTAGCTCAGGTTCATCTCCTTAGCCTTACAGAGACCATGGAGGAGGGCTTCATACTCAGCTACATTATTAGTACAGGGAAACATGATCCTTGGAACATAAGAAAATTTATCACCTCTTGGGGAAGATAAGATAACTCCAACCCCCGAGCCTTCCAACTGTATAGAACCATCAAAATGAATTGTCTAATAAGTGTTGTCTGATGTCTCTTTGGGACTTGAAGTTCAGTACAATCATTATGAAATCCACTATTGCTTGAGAGTTGATAGCTCTTTGGGGCACGTATTTCAAATGATGTGGCCCAAGCTGAATTGCCCACTTAGTAATCCGACATGTGGCTTCCCTGTTCTGGATGATATCCCCCAATGGGGCAGAGCTCACCATAGTGATGGGGTGTTCCTGGAAATAATGTCTCAATTTGCGACTAGCCATGAAGACACAAATACCAGTTTCTGCCGATGTGGATATCTCTGCTTGGATTCTGTCAAAACTTTGCTGACATAGTAGACAAGCCGTTGAACAAGATATTCTTTCCCAGCCTTCATGTGATCCATGACAATTTCAACACTTACTGCTCTATTATTGGCAGCAATGTACATGAGCATAGGCTCTTTGTCAATAGGAGCAGCCAAGACGGGTGGCTTAGGCAACTGCTTCTTGAGGGCTTCAAAAGCTTTATCCGCAATATCACTCCAAAAAAGTTGTTAGTCTTTTTCAGCATCCTATACAGAGGAATTATCTTCCCACCGAGGCCACTTATGAACCGGCTCAAAGCAGCTACACGACCCACCATACTTTGAACATCATTGATGTTGGCCGGCTTGGCAAGGGAGGTCACCGTCTTGATTTTCTCTGAATTAGCTTCAATGCCTCGCTCAGACACCAAAAAACCAAGCAATTTACCTGCATGAACTCCAAACACACATTTCACCGGGTTAAGCATCATCTTATAAATTCGAAGATTATCAAAAGTTTCCTTGAGATCGTCAAGTAGTATTTCCTTCTTCCTGGACTTGACCACCATATCATCAGCATAAGCATGAATGTTGTGTCCAATCTAATTATGAAAATAATTCTGCATGCTACGCTGATAAGTCACCCCTGCACTCTTAAGCCTGAAATGCCTCGAGACATAGCAGAAAGCTCCAAAAGGTGTGATGAAGGCCATCTTCTCCTGGTCCTCAATAGCCATTTTTGTTTGATGGTAGCTGGAGTAAGCATCCAGGAAACATAAACTCACACATCCAGGACTAGAATCAATGATCTGATCAATGCGTGGGAGGGCAAACGGGTCTTTGGGACAAGCCTTGTTCAGATATGTATAATCAACACACATATGCCAAGTGAATCCTTATTTAGTACAAGCACGGGATTGGCCAGCCATTCAGGGTGAAATACTTCCACGATGAAGCTGGCAGCTAGGGCCTGGCCAGTTCTTCCCCAATAGCTTTGCGTCTCTCCTCGTCAAAATGATGGAGGTTTTACGGGACTGGTTTCATCTTAGGATCAAGATTAAGGTGGTGCTTAGCGAATTCTCTCAGTACACCAGGCATGTCAGAAGGTTTCCATGCAAGGATGTCCCGATTCTCATGGATGAACTCGATGAGCGCTCTTTCCTATTTGGGATCCATGCTGTTCCCAATAGTGAACTACTGAGATGAGTCGCCCGGGATGAAGTCAACCTATTTTGTGTCCTTAGCCGACTTTAAATTTGAGTGGGGGGTGAGTTTCTATGGTGGGTTTCTTCAGCAACGTCATATTAGTCGGGTCAACATTGGATGTGTAGAATTTCAACTCCTCCGCTGCGCATGCCAACTCAGCATATGCCGCGTCCCCTTCTTCACACTCACGAGTGATTTTTCTATCACCAACGACCATGATAGTTCCCCTTGGCCTAGGCATTTTGAGCTTGAGATACACATAACAGGGATGAGCCATGAAACGAGCATAAGCGGGCTGCCCAAACAAAGCATGATATGGGCTCTTCATCTTGACCACTTCAAACGTCAATAACTCTATTCTATAGTTGTACTCATCGCCGAATGCAACCTCTAATTTGATCCACCCGATGGGGTATGCAGATTTTCCGAGGATGATTTCGTGAAAAACAGTTGAGGAAGTCGAGGTTGCTTTTTTGACAAGTTCATATGCCTGAACGTATCATAGTACACAAGATGTTGATGCTGCTTCCTCCATCCATTAGTACCTTTGTGAGCTTATATCCATCAACTTGAGGCGCCACTTCCAAAGCTAGGCCATCGGGATTTTCAACCTGCGGAGGATGATGAGCCCTACTCCAAGTGACTACTTGCTTTGACCAATTCAAATACTCAGGGACCCCCGGCTCAACCAAGTTAACAACACGCTTCTGAACTTGACTATCCCGCTTGCAGGTACTAGTTGTAAAGACGTGATATTGCCCACTATTCAACTGCTTAGGATTGCTTTGAAGACCTGTCTGGTTGCCCTGATGCTGAGTGCCTTGGCCAGAATGCTGATTTTCACCTCCATGATTGCCAGACAATTGATATCCAGATCCAGACCCGCCATCATTGTTATATCCACCAAATGAGCCAGCCCCAGGGAAATCGGATCCTGAGCCACCTGGGTTTCTACCACCACCTCCCTGGTGACTCTGGCAAACTTGGTTGCGAAACTGCTGCATAATATAACAGTTCTCCCAAGAGTGGTTGGCTAACTTATCCTGGGTACTATGCTGGGGACATGAACCTTTGAGGGCTTCCTCAAAGCTGTGGGCATTATTGGCAATGAATGGAGTCCTAGAATTATTCCACCTCTCAGCCTTGAAACCAGTATTAGTGTTGGCAATGAAATCTGAGCCACCCTCTGGATGTCTTCGTTTGCCACCATTTCCCTGATTGCCATGGTTCCCATTGTATCTGGAGTTGCTCTGTTACTGCACTTTGCCACCACTGTTCTTCTTGCCCTTACCGGCTTTTTCATCATCTGATGTAGGATCCTTCGTGGTATTTGACTTAGAGTATCTGGTAAAGACATCCATGATCTCACCCATGTCCTGAACCATCCGCTTGAGTCGCCCGAGCTTCTGAACGAGGGGGGTCAAGATGATAGTTTTTCTCCAGGATCAAGATAGCTTGAGCTGCTAATATGCCACCTGAGGAGTGAATGATATCTGTGACCCGTTGGGACCAATGATGACCTGATTCGCCCTCACGTTGAACACAATGTTGGAGATCAAGAATGGTCATGGGAGGCTTGCAGGTTCCCTGGAAGTTTTTGATAAAGCGCGCCTTCAACTCCACCCAAGTGTTTATGGAATTTGGGGGCAAGTTCTTCAACCAAGTACGAGCAGGCCCCTCCAGCATCATATTCAAATACTTGGCACAGATGGCATTGGTGACATCTAACATGTCCATGGCTATCTCATAGCTCTCAATCCAAGCCGCTGGTTCTAGGTCAGTTGTGTAGTTGGAAACATTACGAGGGCCTTTGAAATACTTAGGCATACGCTCGTTGCGCAGAGTCAGAACTAGGCATGGAATCCTGATGGTTCGGGTGCTCAAACCAAGAGCTTGTGAAGCCAAAGGGTCATAGGAGGCGACTGATGAGCCGCCGCATTGGCTGCCTCTGCTTCCCGCCATGCCCGGGTCGTGTCGATGATCTCCTTGGCATCCAAAGCTCCTTCCCAAGGCGAGTTGCGCTACTGTTCTTGTCTCCTTTGGGCGTTGCTAGAGACTGTAGGAGACTCAGCATGGCGACTTCTGCTATGGCTTGTATGTGGGGTGGAGTGGAGATGTTGACGACTGTAGGAGTAGTTTTTTTACTGCGCCACTGCAGTTTTCAACAGCTTGATTGCGTGCAAAGCTTCTCTTTCAACTAGGGTATTCCCCGTGATTGGAACTGCGGCAAGGTTGGTTGCTCCTGCCAATAAGTTATCAACGAGATTGGAAAAATGACCCACTAGCGTGACGAAACAATCTAGGATCATGTGAACAGGCGGTGGGGGTTGGGCTAGCTGTTGAACCGGCCGACGAGGTTGATTCAAGGAGGGTGATGTCGCTTGAACTATATCGGTATTTCCCCAAAGAGGAAGGGATGATGCCGCACAACTATGGTAGGTATTTCCCTCAGTTATGAAACCAAGGTATCAATCCAATAGGAGAACCAAGCAACACTATGTAAACGGTACCTGCACACAAAGAACAAATACTTGCAACCCGACGCATATAAGGGGTTGTCAATCCCGTCTTCGGGTAACGGTGCTAGAAATTGTCAAGTTGACGGGATAAAATTGTGATAGATTGGATAAATAGATCTCCATAAAACACAAAATAAAATAAGTAATAAAAAATGCTGCAAGGTAATAAAAAATAGATCTGAAAATAGAAGTGGAAAATAATAGATCAGAAAGCAAATATGATAAAGAATAGACCTGGGGGCCGTAGATTTCACTAGTGGCTTCTCTCATGAAATAGCACATGGTGGGTAAACAAATTACTGTTGGGCAATTGATATAAGATCGAATAATTATGACATTATCCAAGGCAAAGATCAATATATAGGCATCACATCCAATATTAGTACATCGACTCCTGCCTGCATCTACTACTATTACTCCACACATCGACCGCTATCCAATATGCAATGGAGTAATGCAATAAGAACGATGACATGATGTAGATGAGATCTATTCATGTAGGAATAGCCCCCATCTTGTTATCCTTAATAGCAACAATACATGCGTGTCTTGCTGCCCCTTCTATCACTAGGAAAGAACACTGTACGATCGAACCCATCACAAATCAACTCTTCCCGCGGCAAGAAAAATCAATCTAGTTGGCCTAACTAAACCAAATATTCGAAGAAGAAATATGAGGCTACAAATATAATCATGCATATAAGAGATCAAAAGAAGACTCAAATAATATTCATGGATATAGATATGATCATAAACTTAAAGTTCATCGGATCCCAACAAACACACCGCAAAAAGAGTTACATCAAATAGATCTCCAAGAGACCATTGTATTGAGAATCAAAAGACAGATAGGCAGCCATCTAGCTACTGCCTACGGATCCGTAGGTCTATGATGAACTACTCACGCATCATCGGAGATGCACCAATGAGGATTATGAACCCCTCCGTGATGATGTTTAGATTGAATCTCGTGGTTCTGGAACTTGCAGCTGCTGGATTTCTGTTTCGTCAACTCCCCTAGGGTTTATGGAATATTTGGGGATTTATAGGGCGAAGAGGCTATGCGGGAGGCCACCGAGGTGGGCACAACCCACATGGGCGCTCCTGGGCTCCTAGGTGCGCCCGTGTGGTTTGACCTCCCCTCGGAGCCCCCTCTGGTATTTCTTTGGCCTATCAGGTGTCTTTTGTCCCAGAGAAATTCTCCAAAAAGTTTTGCTGCATTTGGACTCTGTTTGGTATTGATTTTCCACAAAGTAAAAAACAAGCAAAAAACAGCAACTGGCACTAGGCACTATGCCAATAGGTTAGTCCCAAAAAATGATATAAAGTTGATATAAAATGATTGTAAAACATCCAAGAATGATAATATAACAACATGGAACGAGCAAAAATTGTAGATAAGTTGGAGACGTATCAACATCCCCAAGCTTAATTCCTACTTGTCCTCGAGTAGGTAAATGATAAAAACAGAATTTTTGATGTGGCATGCTTCCTAACATGTTCATCACATATTCTTTTCTTTGGTAGCATGGACATTTAGACTTTTATATGGTTCAAAGCAATACTCTAGTTTTGACATGAAGATTTCAATACTCAAGCATATCAATAAGCAACCATATCTTTCAAAATATTAACACTATAGAAAGTTATCCCTAGCCCATCATGCTCAATCATTGATCCATTCATGAAACACACTCGCATATTAGCTACATCCAATGCTCAAGTACGATCATAGTGCCCCTTAGTTGCTGCTTTAAAAGAGATGATGGAGACTCAGATAAAAATAAAATTGCATAAAGTAATAGATAGACCATTCGCAGAGGGAAGTAGGGATTTGTAGAGGTCCCAGAGCTCAAAGCTTAAATTGAGAGATAATTTTTTTAGAGGCATACTTTTCCCGTCAATGAAAATGACCGAGTAATTCCCAACACTTTCCATGCTAGATATAACATAGGCGGCTCCCAAACGGAAAATAATGTCTATTCCTTTTTCCACCATTCTTTCACAATCCATGGCTAGCCATATCCACGGCTGCCTTCCATACCAACACTTTCCAAGGAATTTATTATTTGACAACATAAAGTAAATTTCTTTTTTCATTTTGGACTGGGCATCCCTATTACTATCGTACTCTCGTGCAATGACAAGTGAATAAACACTCATCTTGAGTATAACACATCTAGCATGGAAAATATTGGCCACCCCCTACCGCTACATGAGTGGTACGAGCACACAAAAAGGAATTTGTTTTTGAAAAATAGAGATGGCACATACAAATTTGCTTAGAACGGCACGGGAATACCGCATTTTGGTTGCACAAGTAGTATTTCTACTTAGTACAACTAGAGGCTAGCAAATAGATTGAGAAGCAACCAATCAAGAAACAAAAAATCATATAAGCGAGCATTAAGCATAACTAACACCGAATAAAGCACCACAAGTAGGATGTAATTTCCTTGCATAACTATTGACTTTCATGCTTGCATAGGGCATCACAAACCTTAACACCAAGATTCTTACTAATACATAATTACTCACCAACATGACTCACATATGATTATCATCATATCGCAAAACTATTACAAAGAATCAAGGTTATTTTGTCCAATGATCTTCATGAAAGTTTTTATTATATTCCTCTTGAATATCTATCACTTTGGGACTAATTTCATATCTTGCTTTTGACAAGCTCAAAAAAACCTAAGTGAAGAATATGAGCATAATATTTTTCATCTCCCAAAATTATATAGGTGAAGCATGAGAGAATTTCTTCAAAAATTTGCTAACTCTCAAATAAATCTAAGTGAAGCATGAGAGCATTTCTTCAAAAATATTTAAAGCACACCGTTCTCAAAAAGATATAAGTGAAGCACTAGAGCAATTCCGTAGCTAATTTTTTTAAGTGAATCATAAAGAGCAATTCTAACAAATCAATGCATAATTTTGGCTCTCTCAAATAGGTGTGTCCGGCAAGGATAGATGAAAAAGACTAAAAAGCAAAACAAGAAAAGACTCATATAATACAAGGCGCACAAAGCAAAACTCATGATATGTGACGAATAAAAATATAGGTCCAAGTAAAATACCGATCGTCGTTAGAAGAAAGAGTGGATGCCTTCCGGGGCATCCCCAAGCTTAGTTGCTTGTTTCTCCTTGAATAATAACTTGGTGTTCCATGGGGCTTCCCCATGCTTAAGCTTTTCTCACTCCTTATTCCTTCATCCATCGTGATCTCACCCAAAACTTGAAAACTTCAATCACGCAAAACTCAACGAGACCTTTGTGAGATCCGTTAGTATAAGAAAGCAAATCACCACTCTAAGTATTGTTGCAAACCCATTCATATTTCATTTTTGCATTATATCGACTGTATTCTAACTTTACCATGGCTTATACCCCCGATACAATCCCTAGATTCATCAAAATAAGCACACAACACAAAGAAAACAGAATCTGTCAAAAATAGAACAGTCTGTAGTAATCTGAAAACTTCGTATACTTCTGTAACAGCAAAACTTATTAAACAATAGGACAACGTAGGCAATTTGCATATTAATATTTTGTAAAAAAATCAAAAAAACTTGTCGCTTCTGTAAATTCAAACTATTCAGTTACTGGATGCACAAGTTTCAATTTTACAACAGGATCAAATCAACTATCACCCAACATAATCCCAAAGGCTTTGCTTGGCACAAACACTAACTAAAACATAAAAACACAATCATAGCAAAGGCATAATTGTGCAAACACTCAAGAACAGAAATAAAAAGTGCCTCCCAACAAGCGTTGTCGTTTTATGCCCCTAGCTAGGCATAAGATTTCAAAGATGCTCACACGAAAGATAATAATTGAAATACAAAGAGAACATCATGAAACATGTGACAAACACATTTAAGTCTAACATACTTCCTATGCATTGGAATTTTATAGGAAAACAAATTATCAAGACAAGAAATGTCTCGCATATGCAAAGGAGAGGAATAAAACATTGACAATCTCAAGATAACGAGAGGAAATTTAATAACATGAAAATTTCTACAACCATATTTTACTCTCTCATAATAATTATATGTAGGATCATACTCATGTTCAACAATATAGCTATCATATAAAATTTTCTCTTCATGATCCACATGCATAAAATTCTCATAGTCTTCCAAAATAGTGGGATGAACATCAACTAAAGTCATGACCTCTCCAAGCCCACATTTATAAAAAAAATCATAAGATTGATCATTCTCCAAATATGTGGGATTCTTTTTTCCTAGAGTTGAAACTCTTCCAAACCCACTTTCAATATTATCGCAAGCATATTCATCATGAGGCTTAAATAAATTTTCAAGATCACAAGAAGAATTACCCAAATGATGATCATTGCAATAAGTAGTGGACATATCAAAATTAACAGCCCCAAGCTTGGGGTTTTGCATATTATTAACACAATTGAAATTAATATAATTTATAGTAAAATCATTGCAATCATGCTTTTCATTCAAAGAGCTGTCATGAATCACTTAATAAAATTCTTCATCACAATTTTCAGATTCACGAATCTCAAGCAAAATTTCATAAAGATAATCTAGTGAGCTCAACTGACTAGCAATTGGTTCGTCATGATTTGATCTTTTAAAAAGATTAGCAAGTGGATGAGGATCCATATCAATATATTTTTAGCAAGGGAAGATGCAAGCAAATAGAAGACACATGGCAATACAAGGAAACAAAAGATCAAACGAGAAAAAGGCAAAATAAAAGGGAAATTTTTTGTGAAGCGGGGAGATGAAAACGAGAGGCAAATGGAAAATAATGAAAATTGCAAGGAGATGAGATTTGTGATTAGGAGCCTAGTAGATGGTGATGATGTCTTCCCGGCAACGGTGCCAGAAATTCCTTTTGATGTCGCTTGAACTATGTCGGTATTTCCCCAAAGAGGAAGGGATGATGCAGCACAACTATAGTAGGCACTTCTCTCAGTTATGAAACCAAGGTATCAATCCAGTAGGAGAATGAAGCAACACTATGTAAACAATACCTACACATAAAGAACAAATACTCTCGGAGTGGTGGTCGGAGTCGGAACCGGATACCCATTCACCAACATGAGCTTGATGTCTTTGTTTTGTGTAGCTCCTTGATGACTTATCCTTCCTTTCCTAATCCTTGCTTCTTCGATAGGTTCTTTGTTCATAGCGATTATCTCTACTCCTTCTCTCTCTTGGAGGTGATTCTTCCCTTTTGCTTCTCCTTTTAGGGGAGTCTTCTCTTCTTTTGTAGGGAGTCGTACAGTCATTTGAGTAGTGTCCGGGTCTTCCACAATTGTAGCAATTTTGCTCATGACTAGAAGATCTTTTGTACATGTAGGACCTTGACTTGGAACTCCTTTCCTTGCTTTACTCTTGTAGAATTTGTTGAAGTTCTTCACCTTTAAGCTCAATTCTTCATTGAAGGATTGTTTCTCACTTGATGATGTAGGATCATCACATGAGGCTTTGTAAGCACCACTAGACTTGTTGTGAAGCTCTTCTTTGTCTTTGAGTGACATATCATGAGAAAAAATTCTTCCAATGACTTTGGTTGGCTTGAGATCTTTGTAATTTGGCATCATTTGAATCAAAGTGCACACGGTATCATATTTTCCATCCAAGGCTCTTAGGATCTTCTTGATGATGAATTTGTCAGTCATCTCTTCACTTCCTAAGCCAACAATCTCATTTGTGATTAGAGCGAGCCTAGAGTACATTTCAGTGACACCTTCACCATCCTTCTTTCATTTTGAACTTGTCAAGCTGACTTTGAGGCACTGATGTCTACAACACAACCTTCTTCTTGTAGACATTGTTGGGCCTCCAAGTGCAGAGGTTTGTAGGACAGTAGCAAATTTCCCTCAAGTGGATGACCTAAGGTTTATCAATCCGTGGGAGGCGTAGGATGAATATGGTCTCTCTCAAACAACCCTGCAACCAAATAACAAAGAGTCTCTTGTGTCCCCAACACACCCAATACAATGGTAAATTGTATAGGTTCACTAGTTCGGCGAAGAGATGGTGATACAAGTGCAATATGGATGGTAGATATAGGTTTTTGTAATCTCAAATTATAAAAACAGCAAGGTAACAAGTGGTAAAAGTGAGCGTAAAAGGTATTGCAATGCTAGGAAACAAGGCCTAAGGTTCATACTTTCACTAGTGCAAGTTCTGTCAACAATAATAACATAGATAGATCATATAACAATCCCTCAACATGCAACAAAGAGTCACTCCAAAGCCACTAATAGCGGAGAACAAACGAAGAGATTATGGTAGGGTACGAAACCACCTCAAAGTTATCCTTTCTGTTCTATGTATTCAAGAGTCCGTAGTAAAATAACATGAAGCTATTCTTTCCATTCAATCTATCATAGAGTTCATACTAGGATAACACCTTAAGACACAAATCAGCCAAGACCCTAATGTCACCTAGATACTCCATTGTCACCTCAAGTATCCGTGGGCATGATTATACGATATGCATCACACAATCTCAAATTCATCTATTCAACCAACACAAAGTACTTCAAAGAGTGCCCCACAGTTTCTACCGGAGAGTCAAGACGAAAACGTGTGCCAACCCCTATGCATAGATTCATTGAACCCGCAAGTTGATCACCAAAACATACATCAAGTGGATCATGTGAAAATCCCATTGTCACCACAGATAAGCACGTCAAGACATACATCAAGTGTCCTCAAATCCTTAAAGACTCAATCCGACAAGATAACTTCAAAGGGAAAACTTAATCCATCACAAGAGAGTAGAGGGGGAGAAACATCATAAGATCCCACTATAATAGCAAAGCTCGTGATACATCAAGATCGTGCCATAGAGAGAACACGAGAGAGATAGAGAGATCAAACACATAGCTACTGGTACATACCCTCAGCCCCGAGGGTGAACCACTCCCTCCTCGTCATGGATAGCACCGGGATGATGAAGATGGCCACCGGTGATGGATTCCCCCTCCAGTAGGTGCCGCAATGGGCTCCCAAGAGGTTTTTGGTGGCTACGGAGGCTTGCAGCGGCGAAACTCCCGATCTATCTTCGTATTTGATGTTTTTAGGGCACATGGACTTATATAGGCGAAAGAAGTCGGTCGGGGGAGCCTCGAGGAGCCCAGGAGACAGGGGGTGCGCCCAGGGGGGTGGGCGCGCCCTCCTATCTCCTGGCCTCCTAGAACCTTCCCTGGCTTGAACTCCAAGTCTCCCGGATCATATCTTTTCCAAAAATCACGCTCCCGAAGGTTTCATTCCGTTTGGACTCCATTTGATATTCCTTTTCTTCGAAATACTGAAACAGGCAATAAAACAGAAATATGGGCTGGGCCTCCGGTTGGTAGGTTAGTCCCAAAAGTAATATAAAACTGTATAATAAAGCGCGTAATCATTCAAAACAGATAATAAAATAGCATGAATGCTTCATAAATTATAGATACGTTGGAGACGTTTCAGCATCCCCAAGCTTAATTCCTGCTCGTTCTCGAGTAGGTAAATGATAAAAGAAAGAATTTATGAAGTGTGAATGCTAGCAGGTGCACAAGTTTGATCAATGATAATTTCAATCACCCTTTCTAGTGTGATTACATGTCATAACAGTAGTTCATCTCGTAAAACTTCTGACGAACAAGTAACAAGCAATTCACATGTTAAAGCATGGACCATAAACTTTCTAGCAAACTTCATTCTTAGTCATCAAACAATTGCAATTCATCCTATTTTCAGGAAGGGTCCATGTCAGAGCTTTGATTTAGCAAACTCCACATACTCAACTATCATATAGTCTTCTACAATTGCTAACACTCACGCAATACTAATGGTTATGGAGTTTCAATCGGACACTGAGAAAGATAGGGGCTTATAGTGTTGCCTCCCAACATATTCACCTTTGGGTGATGTCAACAATAATAGTTCATGCTAACTTACATCCAATTGGATATATATATCAGGATCTTTCCAACACGAGGTGCTTGCCAAAGGATAAAATGGAAAAGGGAAAGGTGAAGATCACCTTGACTCTTGCATAAAAGTAAAAGATAGGCCCTTCGCATAGGGAAGCAGGGATTTGCAGAGGTGCCAGAGCTCAATTTTGAAATAAAGATAAATAATTTTGAGAGGTATGATCTCATTGTCAACATAACAACCAAGAGTTCCCAATATCTTCCATACTATATACATTATAGGCAGTTCCCAAACAGAATGGTAAGAGTTTTTACTCCCCTTCCACCAACAATCATCAATCCATGGCTTGCCCGAAACAACGGGTGCCTCCAACTAACATCAAAACCGGGGGAGTTTTGTTTGCAATTATTTTTGATTTGATTTTGATCTTTTGATCATGGGACTGGGGATCCCGGTTACCAGCCATTTTTCTCATGAGTGATGAGCGGAGTCCACTCATCTTGAGAATAACCCACACAACATGGAAGATACTGACAGACCCTAGTCGCTACATGAGCGATTCAGGCATACAAAACAGATTATAATTTGAAGGTTTAGAGTTTGGCACATGCAAATTTACTTGGAACGGCACGTAAATACCGCATATAGGTAGGTATGGTGGACACTCATGGCAAAAACTGGGTTTAAGGTTATTTGGAAGCACAAGTAGTATCTCTACTTGGTGCAAGGAATTTGGCTAGCGTGAGAGGGAAAGGCAAGCTCAACATGTTTGAATGATCCATGCCAATATACTTTAACTGAGATGTGAGAAAACATAACCCATTACGTTGTCTTCCTTGTTCAACATCAACTCTTTAGCATGTCATACTTAATGAGTGCTCACAATTAGAAAAGATGTCTAGGATAGTATATTTATATGTGAAATCTCTCTTCATTCAATTCTTTCATGAATTGTTCAAATGACCAATACAATGCTTGATAACCTTCAATAAATTTACAACCTCTACTTCTTAGATGTGAAGTCATTACTCCCCATGGGATAAGCAAATGAAACATATATAATTTCAGATTTATGACATTCAACTCATTCAACCATTTGCTCATAGGATATAAGTGAAGCACACGAGTAAATGACAAACTACTCCAAAAAAGATATAAGTGAAAATCAATGAGTAGCTAAATAATTATGTAGCTATGTGAAGACTCTCTCTCATTTAAGAATTTCATATATTGGTATTTTATTCAAACAGAAAGCAAAACAAAACAAAATTACATTGCAAGGATAGCACAACCCAAGTGAAGAAGCAAAAACTTAGGCTCAACCGATACTAACTGATAGTTGTTGAAGAAGAAAGGTGGGATGCCTAATGGGGCATCCCCAAGATTAGATGCTTGAGACTTCTTGAAATATTATATTGGGGTGCCTTGGGCATCCCCAAGCTTGAACTTTTGTGTCTCCTTAATTCCTCTCATATCATGGTTTCTCTTTTTACCAAAAACTTCATCCACACCAAACTCAATAAGAACTTGTGAGATAGGTTAGTATAAACCAATGCAAAACCTTATCACTTTCTACTGTAACAAATCACTAAAATTATTATTCAACATTGCATACTAAATGCCTCTGCATATTTAATACTCCTATCCTCAAATAGAATCATTAAACAAGCAAACATATGCAAACAATGAAAACATAACAGCAATCTGCCAAAACAGTATAGTCTGTAAAGAATGCAAGATTCATCATACTTCCCTAACCCAAAAATTATGGGGAAAATACTACGCTGTAGAAGATTTATCATAGCTCAATATGCAAAAAGTTTCAACATTATATCATTCTCTGAATTTTCTAGGGAATTTTTGCAACAGCGGTAAACTTTCTGTTTTCAAACAGCAACATGTATACTAGCAAAATAAGCATGGCAAAGGCTATCCTTGACATTTTTATTGAAACTAAAGATGCAAAACATTATTCTAAATAACAGAAAGAAAATACTAACAATAGAAAATGACGCTCCAAGCAAAACACATATCATGTGGTGAATAAAAATATAGCTCTAAGTAAAGTTACCGATGAACCAAGACGAAAGAGGGGATGCCATTCGGGGCATCCCCAAGCTTAGGCTCCTGGTTGTCCTTGAATATTACCTTGGGTTGACTTGGGCATCCCCAAGGTTAGGCTCTTGCCACTCTTTATTCCATAGTCCATCGAATCTTTACCCAAAACTTGAAAACTTCACAACACAAAACTCAACAGAAAACTCGTAAGCTCCGTTAGTATAAGAAAATAAAACCACCACTTAGGTACTGTAATGAACTCATTATAAATTCATATTGGTGTAATATATCTACTGTATTCCAACTTCTCTATGGTTCATACCCTCCGATACTACTCATAGGTTCATCAAAATAAGCAAACAACACATAGAAAACAGAATCTGTCAAAAACAGAACAGTCTGTAGTAATCTGTATCCAACGTATACTTACGGAACTCCAAAAATCCTACCAAATTAGGAAGTCTTAAGAAATTTGTGTACCAATCGGGAGCAAGAAGAATCAGATCAGAAGAACTTCTATGTGAATTAACAAAACTAATTTACTGGGTGCAAAAGTTTCTGATTTTCAGCAGGATCAACGCAACTATCACCGTAGGCTATCCTGAAGGTCTTACTTGGCACTTTATTGAAACAAAAGATATAAAACATGATTACTACAGTAGTATAATCAGGTGGACACACAAAAAACAGAAGGGGTAAATATTGGGTTGTCTCCCAACAAGCACTTTTCTTTAATGCCTTTCTAGCTAGGCATGATGATGACAATGATGCTCACATAAAAGATAAGAATTGAAACATAACGGGAGCATCATGAAGAATATGACTAGCACATTTAAGTCTAACCCACTTCATATGCATAGGGATTTTGTGATCAAACAACTTATGGGAACAATAATCAACTAGCATAGGAAGGCAAAACAAGCATAACATCAAGATTTTAAGCACATAGAGAGGAAACTTGACATTATTGCAATTTCTACAAGCATATGTTCCTCCCTCATAATAATTTTCAGTAGCATCATGAATGAATTCAACAATATAACCAGCACCTAAAGCATTCTTTTCATGATCTACAAGCATAGAAAATTTACTATTCTCTACATAAGCAAAATTCTTCTCATTCGGAATAGTGGGAGTATCATAAGAGACTTGAACACTAAAAATTGTTTCCACATTAAAAGAGTAATGTTCAGAAAAAGGGTAATCATAATCATGACAAGTTTTATAAATATAATCATCACTACTTTTTATAGCATAAGTTTCATCACAATAATCATCATAAGTAGCAACTTCGTTCTCATCATAATTGATTGAAACCTCTTCCAAGGTAGTGGAGTCGTCACTAAATAAAGTTGACACTCTTCCAAATCCACTTTCATATTTATCACAATAAGATTAAACATCCTCCAAAATAGTGGGATAACTACTTCCTACAGTTGACACTCTTCAAAACCCACTTTCATCAATATAATCATCATAGGTAAGAGGCATGCTATCATCATAACAACTTTGCATATCAAAACTTGGGAGGCTAAAAATATCATATTCATTAAACATAGCATCCCCAAGCTTGGTACAAACATTAATTTCAGCAAATATATTCTCAAATATTTCATCCTCATCAAACATAGCTTCCCCAAGCTTGGGCCCTTTCATATCATAAGCATAATCACTCTCATCATTAAAAATATGGATAGCACCAATAGTATAGCAATCATCATCACAATGAGTAGTAGGAGCAACATCATTTGGGAGGGATACCTTTCTACCTTTGTTGCTCCCTCTTTTCTTTCTTGTCTTCAAATTATGTGTGGGTTCAACCTTCTTCTTTGAGCTCTTTATTGACGAGATTGGTTGAATAGAAAGCTCCTCCTCGTTACCTGATTCATCATAAGAAATAATAGGAGGATATTGGGAAGTCTCTTCCCTTTCATTAGTATTCTCATCATCTTCTCTTTGCTTTCTTTTCGTTAGGTGATTGGCGATACAAGGATTTTCAATGTAATTCACCGCACAATACATATAAATCTTCTCTAGATCAAAATCAAGAAATCTATCAATATTAAAATTCGGAATACCCTTAGTTATACGTTTCATTTCTTCATACCCCAAAAGAAGACTAAGCTCTTTATGATGCTCAAGGGTAATCAAGTTATCACAGTTTTTGGACACGATTCGATCATGAAACAATTTGCATTGGAGATATAAATGACCACATTCATTGCAAAGTTCACAAGGAGCACGAAAAATATTGAATCTTTCAGCACAATCATCAAGACTTTCTTGCAAACCTTTA
Source organism: Triticum aestivum (assembly GCF_018294505.1). Taxonomy (NCBI): domain Eukaryota; kingdom Viridiplantae; phylum Streptophyta; class Magnoliopsida; order Poales; family Poaceae; genus Triticum; species Triticum aestivum. Next base: position 347,875,725 of record NC_057804.1, on the reverse strand, counting down.
GTTTCTAAATACTTATGCCTCTTGCAATATCTATCTTCTCTATTTGGTGTATCTATGCAAACCCAATTCACTCCACAAAAATCAACATGCTTATAGGAGACATTTTCATCATAAGTAGTGCACTCATCATTAGTACTATGGATATTCAAAGAGTTCATACTAACAACATTGCAATCATGCTCATCATTCAAAGATTTAGTACCAAGCATTTTAATGCATTCTTCTTTTAGCAATTTAGCACAATTTTCCTTTCCATCATACTCATGAAAGATATTAAAAAGATGAAGCGTATGAGACAAACTTAACTCCATTTTTTGTAGTTTTCATTTATAAACTAAACTGGTGATAAAACAAGAAACAAAAAGATTCGATTGCAAGATCTAAAGATATACCTTCAAGCACTCACCTCCCCGGCAACGGCGCCAGAAAAGAGCTTAGTTGACGGGGTGTGAGTGCCGCCTACCTAGCCTGCCCGGCAACGGCGCCAGAAAAGAGCTTGACGTCTACTACACAACCTTCTTCTTGTAGACGTTGTTGGGCCTCCAAGTGCAGAGGTTTGTAGGATAGTAGAAAATTTCCCTCAAGTGGATGACCTAAGGTTTATCAATCTGTGGGAGGTGTAGGATGAAGATGGTCTCTCTCAAACAACCCTGCAACCAAATAACAAAGAGTCTCTTGTGTCCCCAACACACCCAATACAATGGTAAATTGTATAGGTGCATTAGTTCGGCGAAGAGATGGTGATACAAGTGCAATATGGATGGTAGATATAGGTTTTTGTAATCTCAAATTATAAAAACAGAAAGGTAACAAGTGGTAAAAGTTAGCGTAAAAGGTATTGCAATGCTAGGAAACAAGGCCTAAGGTTCATACTTTCACTAGTGCAAGTTCTCTCAACAATAATAACATAGATAGATCATATAACATTCCCTCAACATGCAACAAAGAGTCACTCCAAAGCCACTAATAGCGGAGAACAAACGAATAGATTATGGTACGGTATGAAACCACCTCAAAGTTATCCTTTCTGTTCTATCTATTCAAGAGTCCGTAGTAAAATAACATGAAGCTATTCTTTCCATTCAATCTATCATAGAGTTCATACTAGAATAACACCTTAAGACACAAATCAACCAAAACCCTAATGTCACCTAGATACTACATTGTCACCTCAAGTATCCGTGGGCATGATTATAAGATATGCATCACACAATCTCAGATTCATCTATTCAAAGAGTACCCCACAGTTTCTACCAGAGAGTCAAGACGAAAACGTGTGCCAACCCCTATGCATAGATTCATTGAACCCGCAAGTTGATCACCAAAACATACATCAAGTGGATCACGTGAATATCCCATTGTCACCACAGATAAGCACGGCAAGACATACATCAAGTGTTCTCAAATCCTTAAAGACTCAATCCGACAAGATAACTTCAAAGGGAAAACTCAATCCATCACAAGAGAGTAGAGGGGGAGAAACATCATAAGATCCAATTATAATAGCAAAGCTCGCGATACATCAAGATCGTGCCATAGAGAGAACACGAGAGAGAGAGAGAGAGATATCAAACACATAGCTACTGGTACATACCCTCAGCCCCGAGGGTGAACTACTCCCTCCTCGTCATGGATAGCACCGGGATGATGAAGATGGCCACCGGTGATGGATTCCCCCTCCGACAGGTGCCGGAATGGGCTCCCGAGAGGTTTTTGGTGGCTACAGAGGCTTGCGGCGGCGGAACTCCTGATCTATCTTCGTCTTCAATGTTTTAGGGTACGTGGACTTATATAGGCGAAAGAAGTCGTTCGGGGAAGCCTCGAGGGGCCCAGGAGATAGGGGGCGCGCCCAGGGGGTGGGCGCGCCCTCCTATCTCCTGGCTTCCTCGAACCTTCCCTAGCTTGAACTCCAAGTCTCCCGGATCATATCTTTTCCAAAAATCACGCTCCCGAGGGCCCAGGATTGCTATACGTGAGCAAGATATTGAATTGTCGAGGGACGTAGATGTACGAGCTTGTGAGTGGCCATCCGATAATTTTATGGTCGAAGCAGGCTTTAAGGAGGAATTTGACGCATTTGTGCGTAATGCTGAGTTGGAGGACTTCTTACACGATAAGTGTCCTCAGTACTATCCATTGACTGATTCCTTTGTTCGGAGGTTTAGATATAACTGCACGCGTAATTCTCCTAGTGTCATATTTGATATTTATGATACATCTTATACCATGGACTTAGAGGATTTTACAACTTCTTGCAAACTCTCGCAGTGGGGTAATATTAATTATCCTCACAAATCTGAATTTAGAGATTTCCTTGCTAGTATTACTATGGGAGAATCTAGGGACATAGCACAGGCTACCATAGGGAGCATTCATTTTCCTGCTATACATTATTTTGCTCTCTTCATTGGTAGATGCATTAACGGTAAATATGAAGCATGCCACATGTGTGTCCCTGATATGTGTGTCCTCAAGAGTGCTGTGTTAGGTTATGAAGGTTATAACTTGGGGCCAATAGTTGCACGTAGGTTGCAGAGTAATAGTAGAAAGGGAAATTTATTAGGAGGAATTTATGCAACCCATGTGGCTAATTATCTTGGTATAGCCCCACGAGAGGGAGATATGATAATACCTCCTGTTTATTTGGATTCTGAAGCTATGGTCAATCATCAATTTCTTGGGAGGAATGAACAATTCCTCCAATATCGACTAATCTATGACAGACGCAACGTCGTCCATGTTACTCTTCCTGCTCCCTACCTTTTTGATTATCAGGCAAAATGAAGATATGTTGTCACCAGGGAGGAAGTAGCTGAACACGAGGGGAGAGTGGAGGCAGCTCGCCAACATGCCGCAGCTCAGGAGGCGGTTGCCGCTGCATCTCAGTACAACCCCAGTTTCACTTACGGATATCAGCTAGGCGGTCCTTGGTATTAGACCAACTTAGGCCAAAGCCTAAGCTTGGGGGAGTACGTATTTCTCACCGACTTTACATTCATGTTCACACACTAGTCGTCGGTGCTCATACTCTTTCATTGTATTATCCATGCTAGTTTAAATTTCTTTTTCTAGTTTTCTTCTTGTGTGTTTGATAAACCTTAAGAAAAACTAAAAAAAATTGTTAGTTTAATTTCCATGCTTGTAGTAGAATTAAACGAAAACCCAAAAATATTTCTAGTTCTTCTTTTTACTTGTTGGGAGCTTTCCCGTGTAAATAGTTTTCTTTTCTTTTCTTTTCTTTGGGGGTCGAGAAGACCATATTGAAAATGTTTAGTGGCTCTCATACGCATGACTGTTTATTTAATTTAGAGCCCATATTATCTTGTCTTTTCTCTTGAGTTGAATGCTTGCAGATTCCAGCTTAGTCCAATGCACGTGCACTATTATTATTATACACATCGTTCGGTCATGCAAGTGAAAGGCAATAATGACGATATATGATGGACTTATTGGGATGAGAAAAGCTGGTATGAACTCGACCTCTCTTGTTTTTGTAAATATGATGAGTTCATCATTTCTGAGTCAGGTTATTATGAAGTAAACATATTTGCAATGACATTTAGAGATTATAGTTGCTTGTGCCATGCTTGATTAGCTATGAGGTATAATGGTTTACCTTGCGTGCCAACATGCTATTAGAATGATTATGATGTGATATGATGGGATGGCATCCTCCTTTGAATGAATTGAGTGACTCGACTTGGCACATGTTCACGCATGTAGTTGAATCAAATCAACATAGCCTTCATGATATTTATGTTCATGGTAGATTATATCCTACTCATGCTTGTACTTGGTGTGAACTAATTTTAATGCATGTTTTTGACTGTTGTCGCTCTCTCAGTTGGTCGCTTCCCAGCCTTTTGCTAGCCTTCACATGTACTAAGCGGGAATACCGCTTGTGCATCCAAACTCCTTAAAACCCAAAGTTGTTCCATATGAGTCCACTATACCTTCCTATATGCGGTATTTACCTGCCGTTCCAAGTAAATTTGTATGTTCCAAACTCCAAACCTTCAAATGAAATTCTATTTTGTATGCTTCAGCAGCTCATGTTACAACTAGGGCTGCCTATATCTTCCATGCTAGGTGGGTTATTCTCAAGAGGAGTGGACTCCGCTCCTCATGCACGAGAAAGGGCTGGTAACCGGGATGCCCAGTCCCATGATCCAAAAAGATCAAAGCAAATCAAAATAATTAAACAAAACTCCCCCGGGGCTATTGTTAGTTGGAGGCACTCGTTGTTTCGAGCAAGCCATGGATTGATGCTTGTTGGTGGTTTGGGGAGTATAAACCTTTACCATTCTGTTTATGAACTGCCTATAATGCATGTAGTATGGAAGATACAACCATCTCATAGTTGTTGCGTTGACAACAAAAGTATGCCGCTCAAAATGTTATTCAATCTCTATTTTAAAATCGAGCTCTGGCACCTCTACAAATCCGTGCTTCCCTCTGCGTAGGGCCTATCTATTTACTTTTATGTTGACTCATCACCCTTCTTATTAAAAAGCACCCGCTGGAGAGCACACTATCATTTGCATTCATTACTATTGGTTTATATTGGGTATGACTTGACTGGATCTCTTTTACCATGAATTACAATGTTTAATCAGTCCTTGATCTTTAAAGGTGCTTTGCATTTATGTTTTGCTGTCTCAGAAAGGGCTAGCGAGATAGCATTTTGTTATATCATGTTATGATTGTTTTGAGAAAGTGTTGTCATCCGAATTTTATTATTATGGCTCGCTAGCTGATTATGCTATTGATATGAGTAATTGTGAGACCTAAGTATTATTGTGAGTATGGTTAGTTCATAATATTTGCTGAAACTTGAATGATGGCTTTTCATGTTTACAACAAGAAGAGCAAACAGAGTTTGTAAAAGTTTTTCTTTATCACTTTCAGTTTATCAACTGAATTGCTTGAGGACAAGCAAAGGTTTAAGCTTGGGGAGTTGATATGTCTCCAACGTATCTACTTTTCCAAACACTGTTGCCTTGTTTTGGACTCTAACTTGCATGATTTGAATGAAACTAACACGGACTGACGCTGTTTTCAACAGAACTACCATGATGTTGTTTTATGTGTAGAAAAGAGAAGTTCTCGGAATGTCCTGAAAATCCACGGAGGGACTTTTTGGAAAATATAAAAAATATTGGCGAAAGAATCAAGACCAGGGGGGCCACACCCTGTCCACGAGACAGGGGGGCGTGCTCCCTCCCCCTGGGCGCGCCCCCTATCTCGTTGGCCCCCTGGACCTCCACCGACCTCAACTCCATCTCCATATATTCACGTTCGGGGAGAAAAAAAACAGAGAGAAAGTTTCATCGCGTTTTACGACACGGAGCCACCACCAAGCCCTAATCTCTCTCGGGAGGGCTGATCTGGAGTCCGTTCAAGGCTCTGGAGAGGGGGATTCATCGCCGTCATCATCATCAACCATCCTCCATCACCAATTTCATAATGCTCACCGCGTGCGTGAGTAATTCCATCGTAGGCTTGCTGGACGGTGATGGGTTGGATGAGATTTACCATGTAATCAAGTTAGTTTTGTTAGGGTTTGATCCCTAGTATCCACTATGTTCTGAGATTGATGTTGCTATGACTTTGCTATGCTTAATGCTTGTCACTAGGGCCCAAGTGCCATGATTTCAGATCTGAACCTATTATGTTTTCATGAATATATGTGTGTTCTTGATCCTATCTTGCAAGTCTATAGTCACCTATTATGTGTTATGATCCGACAACCCCGAAGTGACAATAATCGGGATACTTCTCGGTGATGACCATAGTTTGAGGAGTTCATGTATTCACTATGTGCTAATGCTTTGTTCCGGTTCTCTATTAAAAGGAGGCCTTAATATCCCTTAGTTTCCGCTAGGACCCCGCTGCCATGGGAGGGTAGGACAAAAGATGTCATGCAAGTTCTTTTCCATAAGCACGTATGACTATTTACGGAATACATGCCTACATTACATTGATGAACTGGAGCTAGTTCCGTGTCACCCTATGTTATAGCTATTACATGAGGATCGCATCCAGCATAATTATCCATCACTGATCCATTGCCTACGAGCTTTTCACATATTGTGCTTCGCTTATTTACTTCTCCGTTGCTCTTGTTACAATCACTACAAAAACCCAAAAACTATTATCTTTACTTTTGCCACCGTTACCTTTATTAACATACTACTTTGCTACTAAATACCTTGCTGCAGATACTAAGTTATCCAGGTGTGGTTGAATTGACAACTCAACTGCTAGTACTCAAGAATATTCTTTGGCTCCCCTTGTGTCGAATCAATAAATTTGGGTTGAATACTTTACCCTCGAAAGCTGTTGCGATCCCCTACACTTGTGGGTTATGATTGACTCTTGCATAAAAGTAAATACATAAAAAGTAAAAGATAGGCCCTTTGCAGAGGGAGGCAGAGGTTGTCATGTGTTTTTTACTTTCGGATTTGCAAGCTCTTAATGCAAAGGAATGACACATTATATTGCTCCTTGTGATAGAAAACTTTATTACACGGTCCGTCGATATTACTTCTTTACCATCATAAGTTCATACAACGCTTATTTTCCTTTGTAATAAAATATCATACATATTTTAGGAGCAAATTTTTTTGCTTTTTGCATTGATGACAACTTACTTGAAGGATCTTATTCTATCCATAGGTAGATATGGTGGACACTCATGGCAAGAAACTGGGTTTTAAGGGATTTTTGGATGCACAAGTAGTTTCTCTACCTAGTATGAATTTTTGGCTAGCAAAAGATCCTAAGCAAGCACCACATGTTTGAGGATGAATAAAAATATAACTTCTATACAAATATACCCAAACATAACTCACTACGTTGTCTTCCTTGTCCAATTTCAACTAATTTGATCAATTTTAAAAATAATTAATGGCTATTCACAATCATAAAAGATGTCCAAGATAATATATTTGTATGTGAATGTTCTCTTCCTTATACTAATCATTCATGAATTACTTGTATGACCAATATTGTGATTATCAAACTTCAAGATTTTGCTTTCTAAACACAATGTGAAGCTACTACTAGGTATGGTACAAGCATATGAAGCACATATAATTTAACTTTATGAAATTCAATTCATTCAATAGTTTACTCTTAGGATATAAGTGAAGAACTAGACTAATTGACAAACTACTCCAAAAAGATATACACGAAGATCAAATGAGTAGTTAAATAATTAAGTAGCTATGTGAGGACTCTTTCTCTCTCTCTCTCTCTCTCTCTCTCTCTCTCTCTCTTTCAAAAATTTCATATCCTAAGTATTTTACTCAAACAAAAAAGTAAACAAAATAAAATTACATTCCAAGAATAGCACAACTCATGTGAAGAAGCAAAAACTTAGGCTCAACCGATACTAACCTATAATTGTTGATGAAAAAAGATGGGATGCCTACCTGGGCATCCCCAAGCTTAGATGCTTGAGACTTCTTAGAATATTATCTTGGGATGCCTTGGACATTCCCAAGCTTGACCTTCGGTGTCTCCTCAATTCCTTTCATATCACACAACCATTAAATCTTAAAAACATCATCCACGTAAAAATCAACAAGAACTTGTGAGATAAGTTAGTATAAATGAACCGAAAACCTTAACATTCTCTACTATAGAAAATCACTAATATTATAATTTAACATTGCATACTAAATTCCTCTACATATTTAGTACTCCTATCTCAAATAGAATCATTAAACAAGCAAACATCAGACATAACATCAATCTGTCTAAACCGAACAATCTGTAAGGATGAAGAAAGATTCATACTTCTTTAACTCCAACAATTCTGGAAAATTCCCATACTATAGAAAATTTGTTATACCTTGCTTTGTAAATATTTCAAGATTTTATCTCATTCTGACTTTTCTGAAGAATTCAGAGAATGATAGAAAACTTTGTGTTTTCAAACAACAACATATAGACTTGCAAATTGAGCATGGTAAAGGCTATACTTGTCTCTTTTATTGAAATAAAAGATACAAAACACTACTCCAAATAACAACAAGCAAATCAAAACAAAATAAAATGACGCTCCAAGCAAAACACATATCATGTGACGAATAAAAATATAGCTCCAAAGTGAGGTTACCGATAACGTTGAAGATGAAAGAGGGGATGTCTTCCGGGGCATCCCCAAGCTTAGTTGCTTGGGTCTTCCTTGAATATTACCTTGGGGTGCCTTGGGCATCCTAAAGCTTAGGGTCTTGCTGCTCCTTATTCTCCTCATATCGATATCTCACCCAAAACTTGAAACATCAATCACACAAAACTTAACCGAACTTCGTGAGATAGGTTAGTACGATAAAGAACAAATCATTCACTTTGATACTGTCAATACAAGATTCATAATTTTTGTCACACAATTCCTACCATACCCTACAAATTCTACAATTTATATTGACCAATATAAGCCATAGAAACTATAAAACAAGCAAACTATGCATTGAAAACAGAATCTGTCAAAAATAGAATAGTTTGTAATGATCTGAACAATAAGCATACTTATGTAAATCCAATTTTTTTGAAAAATTAGGTTAACGTAGGCAATTTGTATATCAATTATATGTCAAAAGTTTAGAATTTTTTGACGCTCCAGTGATCTTCAATAATTCTATTACTCGGTGCAAAAGTTTCTGTTTTTGCACAGAATCAAGTCAACTATCGTCTACACAATCCCAAAGGATTTACTCGAAATTTTATTGAAACAAAATCTATGAAACATGATTAATACAGTAGCTTAATCATATTAACTCACAAAAACAATAGGTAAATATATTTGGTTTTCTCCAAACAAGTGCTTTTCTTTAATGCCTTTTTAGCTAGGCATGATGATTTCAATGATCCTCACATAAAAGTAAAGAACTGAAACATAACAGGAGCATCATGAATCTTATGTTACTCTCTCATAATAGTTTTCAGTAGAATCATGAGTGAATTCAACAATATGGTTATCACAAAAAGAATTCTTTTCATGATCCCCAAGCATAGAAAATTTATTACTCTTCACATAAGCAAACTTATTATCATTCGTAATAGTGGGAGTATCATATGAAACTCGAATACTATAAATTGTTTCCACATTAAAGGAGTAATATTCAGTAGAAGAGTATTCACAATTATGACAAGATTTATAAGAATAATTATCACTACTTTTTATAACATAAGTATCATCAAAATAATCATCATAAGTAGCAACTTTGTTCTCATCATAGTCAATTGAAACCTCTTCCAAGATAGTTCATTAGTAAATAAAGTCATGACCTCTCCAAATCCACTTTTATCATTATAATAAGATTCAACACCCTCCAAAATAGTGGGATATTAATTATTTCATTTTAACACTCTTCCAAACCCGCTTTCATTAGTGCAATCATCATAAATAGGAGGCATGCGATCATCATAACAAATTTGATCATTCAAAGTAGGGGGACCAAAAAGATCATCTTCATTAAGCATAGCATTCCCAAGCTTGGGACAAACATTAGTTGCAGCAAATAAATTCTCAAACATGTCATTCTCATCAAACATAGCATCCCCAAGCTTGTGGCTTTGCATATCATAAGCATAATCACTCTTATCATTAATAGTGTGAACAACACCAATAGTATAACAATTACTATCATCGTAATTTTCTAAGTTGGTGCCAAAAAGATTTTCAAGATCATAAGAAGTATCATCATTTTCCCAGCCATAATCATCACAACAAGTAATATGCATATCAAAATCATCCTCAATAGTTTCTCCGGACATTGTCCCATAAGACAAAGAAGCAATATCATCATCAAGTATATAATCTTCCACAGTTATTGTTGATTCATTCTCATGAGGCACAACAATAACAGGAGCAACATTATTTGGAAGGGATACCATTTTACATCTACGTTTTCTTCTTTTCTTCTTATTCACCACATCATGTGTGGGTTCAATCCATTTTTCCGAGCTTCTTATTCATGAGATTGGTTGAATAGGGAGCTCCACCTCATCACCTATTTCTTCATGAGAGACAATAGAAGGGAAAGTGGAAATCTTTACCCTTTCATTAGTATTACTTTTATATTCTATTGGTTTTCCCGTCTTTCTATAGTTGGCAATATAAGCATTTCTTTGCAATTTACCATAAAAAACATATATATTTCTTTCAAAGAAGTTTCGGCATGGTTTGTGAATATGAATGCTTCAAACCAACTATTTTTATGTGACAATTCTTCACACCCAAAAATAAACAAAGTTCATTATAAAGTTCAAGGGTGTCGGTGCAACAAACCCTGGGTCTGTTGCCCAGACTGTGCATAGGCACAGGAACAAGAATATGGCACCATGCCATGCTAGAGTACAGGAGACCAAGATCTTCGAAGGACCAATATGCATATCAAGAGGACCAAGGTCGAGCCAGAGAAACAAGATACCACCAGGAGAAAAACCTCCCTTGCCGGGCGGACGAGCTCAGCAAGGACGGGGTCGCCCCCCGAAGAGAACATCCAAGATGTCCCGGCAGGGCCTGCCAGGACTCACGGAGGCAAAAACCACCTCACCAACCACTCCACCATGACCCACGTCGTCAATCAGTGCGGTGCCAAGCCGCAAAGTGATTAAGTGCTAGCCATTCGCCACATGGTAGCCTCTTTCTACATGAGATACCTACAGACGACACCCGTCCTGCGACATGTCAAGCAAGCAGGCGTGAAGCTGGCAAATTGCCCGGCAAGGCTTGTCATTGAGCAGCGCATTTAATGCGCTCTCTCAGCCTGCAGAGTTAGGTATGATAGCACTGTTTGCTATCTTATCAGTGCATAATGACCGATTTCCATTGTGGTAACCGCTTAATCTATAAAAGGAGGCCCGTGGCAACCATAGAGAGGGGGTTAGACGGTTGGACACCCACACACTAATACAAGGGTAACCACTGCCGCCCATAGGCAACCTGATGCGGAGCATCCTTTGGTCATCCCCATGGACCTTCCATCGTCTCACCAAGCACCAAGAGGACCCATGACTAGAGCACGAGCTAGAGGTCTCGAGACCAAGGTGACTTCTCTCCTTAGTGATATCTCATATGATCCTCTCGAGACATGGTTACTACCTAAGTTCGGAATGTTGTGCATGATTAGGTACCAAGAGGACCGTCCCGCGGATGCACATGAAGATGGTCAAGACCCCAAGTCCACGGAAGAAGAGAACCAACGGAAGAAGGCGAGAATAGCCTCCAGGCGAGAATAGCTACAGGGCCCAGACATCCGACCCTCCTCACCGGAATTCCAGCCTCCAGCCCGGACATCCGGCCCTCCTCACCGGAAATCCGGCCTCCAGCCCAGACATCCGGAGGCACCATCCAGGGAGCACAGAAGGCTGCCCAGACAGCCTGGACATCCGGTCGAAGCCCCGGACACCCGGCACCGCCCATCCAGAGAGCAGCTCGGCCATCTCCACCAGCACGTACATCCGGCCCCTCACGAGCGCCCGGACATCCGGCCCGATGCCCGGACATCTAGCCTACCCTATCTACGAACAGTGTAAGGGCCGAGGCCCATGTACCCCCTTCGCCCCTAGACTATATATACTCCATCCCCACCTACGTTTTAGGGTCAGCATTAGTTTAGCTCATTTGAGATAGAGCATTGGTCATCCGTATCGGATCTATTCGTCGTGAGGGACCGCACCTCTTCGGAGAAGATCCATCCGGATTCAAGGCCTCCATCCGGAGAAGACAATCAAGACCTCCTCACGGAGAAGAACAGTTACTCTTGTATCGTCCCTTGTTGACTTTGGATCTCGTGTTACTTTGTGCCTCGATGATCTAGCACTTGTGAGATCAATTTCATGTCGGTTGAGTGTTTCTCTTGTTTTCCCCTCGCGATTTCCCTCGTGTTCTTTCGCGCGTTCTTCATGTTCCTCGTAAGGATCCTCTCCAAACGAGAAAGATCAGCCCCATAGGTATCCTCCCTACATCATCTTGGTATCATGAGCCAGGTTGATCACATTTTTGGAGCCCCTACCCCGTGTTTTCTAGCTTGATTTTGTTGATTTCGTACTAAATCCGAAAATCCCCACCAAAAATAGCCCCAAAATTATTATTTTTTGTGATTTGTTGGTGTGATGAAGTTTTGTTGGATTTGATCCGCGGATCTGCTTTGCATCGAGTGGATCTAGCTTTTCCCCACCTTCTCCCCGATTTCCATCCACAAATTCGTCTGAATTTTGCCCTGCAGTTGCCCTTTTTCCCGCGGAGTTCTTCGCGTTCGTCCCCGTTCCAGGAGCCCGGACATCCGCCTGAGTCCCCGGACATCCGGCGTCCCGGACATTCGGCAACTTGCAGTAGCAGCTCCATTCCCCCGCGCCATTTTCCTCCTAGTTTCGCCCAATTTTGCCCCGGTGCCCACGCATACCTCCGCATACCACCACCGTTTTCCACAAGCATCACCACCGCTCACCGCTACCTCCTATGATGATTTTGACACGTTTTGGTCTTTGAGATTTTGGGTCGTGGTTCCCGTGTCCTATTGTGTTTCAGCTATATAGGTATGGTTCGACGTCAACATCACCACCGCTCATCTCCATCGACTACTCATCATCGCCAAGGACGGTAACCTCGTCGACATCTTTGTCGTACCTTGCAATTGCATTGATATCCAAATGGCCATACTTTTGCATTGCTTACCCATCGAGACTAGCCATTGAGTATTGCCGGCAACGTGACTCGTGCACATTAGTGATCATACTCCATAGCATTCATACCATACCATAGTGGTGCATATATTGGCATCATTTTTGTGTCACAAAGTTGTCATCGCATACACAATTGCTATCTTGGTTCATGAAGTTTTGCATGAGTAAAGAGCTCAAAATTGAAAGAGCCACCCAAGCTTTTAAGCAAAGAGGAAAGATAAGCAAAGAGCTTATAAGCAAGAACCATAGCATCATACTACATTAAGATTGTCATATCCGATCATCTTGGATCATAGCACCGCAATACCATACATATAGCATACTTGGGATAGAGGTCATTGCATTTTTGCCTAGTGGGTTGTGCACAAGTTCCGTATCCGCCTATTGTGCAATCGTGCTAGCGTCTCTTGTGTATTGTGCAACAAGAGCATTTTCGTGGATTCCACATTTTGGCTCATTTTTGATTTTCACAATCCCACTTATCTATTTGCGTGTGTGTTTCCGTGTAACACTACTTGCTTGGTCTACTTGTTGCATTTGCAAATTTGTGAATCTTTTCCAACATTATTGAAGGTCACTTACAATCGCATCAAATTTTGTGCCAACATCCTAACCAAGCTCCACCATAAGCCTTTACTTGTGTAGGTGTGAGAACCGACAAGAATTGGTACCAATAGTGCTATTTCATTGTCAGCATTTGAGTGAACTTGATTCATCGTCAACATCGGTCAAGGTACGTTCGGTATAAGTTCTTCTCCTTCTACCACTCACATTTTGCTTGGAATGATGGATAGGTCAAGTACTTCTACCAACCCACTCTTCATCAAGCAAGACGACGACATGTCATCATTCGTCACCAAGAGCCACCTCTTTGGTGCACAACGAGCGTTGCATCAAGAGCAACAAGCTATGACCGACCGCATCGACAACCTCGCCACCGACTTGTGACTCTCCGAGAAAAGTACCAAGGACTACTTCGACAACAAGCTCGACGCTCACAAGCAAGAGAATGATGCAAGGATGGACGAGATCCGTGCCTTGTGGGTGAATCGTCCTCCTTCAACTTCTTCATACTCAAGACGAAATCGCTCAAGTCGACACTCCGACAACTCCTTCTCCGGCTCAAGTACACCGACATCGAACACTCTTCGACGAGCCACGCGTCAAGACCATCATGCTTCTCACAATACTCTACACGAAAAGCATTCACAAGAGCAAGGCGATGAGTAAGTACTTCATCCTCCACCACCCGAAGTTGCCTTTGCTCAAGCTCAAGAACGACAACGTCTACGTCGCCAAGAGGAAGAACGAGCGCATCTACATAAAGAGGAACAAGACGCCGAAGGTCAACGTCTTCAACAATAACAATGTGAAGCACAAGCTCTTGAGGCGCAACGTGCCCTTCAAGAATCAATTCGAGCCATTGCCAACCGCAACCGAGATCGGCGCAATCAAGAGGAAGCACTTCGAGAAGAAATCCAAGAGCGGAACTACCAACCGCGCGTGCAACACCAAGTTCCTCAAGCTCCTCCACAAGCTCGGCAAGCTCCTCCACAACCTCAAGTTCAACAAGAGCAAGTTGATCATGGACTCCCTACACGCCAAGAGCAACATGAGGATGATTATCCTCCATGTCAAGGGTGTCATCATCACCATCGCCAACAACACAATGAAGAGCAACGCTATGGCAAGCTAAAGATTACAATGCCCAAGTTCAATGGAAGCAATGATCCGGAAGAATACCTCTCATGGGCATTGAAGGTCGAGAAAATCTTTAATTTTCATAACTATGAGGAAGAGAAGAAGATCGCTATGGCATCACTTGAGTTCCAAGACTATGTGCTCATATGGTGGGAACAAGTCCCTGAGCGTCGAGAAGCAAGAGGTGAACCACCTATAACCACTTGGGCTCAAATGAAGGATGTCATGCGAGCACGTTTTGTGCCAACCTACTACAACCGCAACTCTTCAAGAAGCTCCAACTCCTCAAGCAAGGAACAAAGAGTGTTGAAGAATACTACAAGGAAATGGAGATAGCCATGATTCCAGCCAATGTCACGGAAGATGATGAGCAAAATATGGCACGTTTCTTGAATGGACTCAATCATCCCATCAAGAAGTATGCCGACTTCCAACCCTACTCCAACCTCATCGAGCTCGTGTATAAGGCTACAAAAGCCGAACGTCAAGTGCAAGATGACTTCAAGTACGCCAAGTACTCATCCAAGACCTACGGTTTCTCCAACAACCAAGCTTCAACGACTCCTCCAACTTCTACCTCAACCAAGCCATCTACAACCAACGACGAGAAGTCAAGTTACAAGAAGACTTATACAAGATCAAGTCGTCTTCCTCCTACTACAAGCAACTTCAATCCATGTGCTTCATCATCTACTACGACCGATGAGACCGTCAAGACAAGCTCCTTCAAGTGTTTCACTTACGGCGGCCGAGGCCACAAGTCTTTCGAATGCACCAACAAGCGCACCAAGATCCTCAACGATGATGGAACCTATGACTCCATGAGTGAAGAGGAGATGGAAGCCATTGAGCAAGTGGCCATGTACCGAAGCGTGAACGAGGATGAAGATGATCAAGTCTTTTGTGATGAAGATTCGAGCCCCGCTCTCGTTGTCTCCAAAGTCTTGACTCTTCAACATCAACTAGAAGAAGACCAAAGATGCCACATCTTCCACACAAAGGCCAGCATCAATGGAAGGTTTGTCAAGGTCATCATCGATGGATGTAGTTGCCACAACTTGGCAAGTGAAGAACTATGCTCCAAGCTTCAATTGGTCAAGATGAAGCACCCGCACCCATACAAGGTTCAATGGCTAAGTGGCTCCGGCACCATATGAGTTGAGCATACGGTCCAAGTCTCCTTCAAAATTGGTGCATATGAGGACACTTTGGAGTGTGATGTCGTCCCGATGTCCGTTTACCACCTCCTTCTTGGTCGACCATGGCAATTCGACCGTGGTGTCATCCACAATGGGCGTACCAATCACTATAGCTTCACGATGAAAGGGAAGGAATATGTGCTACGACCTATATCTCCTAGTCATGTGATAGCCGACAAGCAAGCCACCCATCGTGGAGAGAAGAGTGAGAAAGTGATCCACCAAAAAGTGAGTGAGAGCCACAAGCCAAACTTGAGTGCCTCTTCGCCTAGAGAGAAAAACCTAGTCCTATTTGCCACCAAAAGTGAGATGAAAGAAGTGTGTGAGAACCCATCGAGTGTTATGCACTTTTGTCCTTGTGTGAAAGGATGGGGACCCAAAAACTAACACCTCTCACGATCTACCTTTAGTGTTTCAATCTCTTTTGCAGGAATTCCAAGATGTTTTCCCCGATGAGCTACCGCCGGGTCTACCTCCTCTACGAGGCATTGAGCATCGAATCGACCTCATCCCCGGAGCGCCCCTACCAAACAAAGCTCCATACCATGCCAACCCCGAAGAAACTAAGGAGATCCAATGGCAAGTACAACAACTAATCGACAACGATCATGTACGTGAAAGCTTAAGCCCGTGTGCCGTTCCCGTTATACTTGTGCCCAAGCAAGATGGTAGTTTTCGCATGTGCTCCGATTGTAGACCCGTCAATGCTATTACTATTCGTTATAGGCATCCCATTCCTCGCTTAGATGATATGCTTGATGAACTTAGCGGTGCCACCATTTTCTCAAAAATTAATCTCAAAAGTGGCTATTATCAAATCCGCATACAAGAAGGTGATGAATGGAAAACTGCTTTCAAAACCAAATTTGGCTTGTACGAGTGGTTAGTTATGCCTATGGGTTTATCGGAAGCTATCGGAACTTTCATGCGTCTTATGCATTTTGTGCTTCAACCTTATATTGGAGTGTTTGTTGTGGTTTACTTTGATGATATTCTTGTGTTTAAAAATCCATGAAAGAGCATCTTAAACATGTTAGGGCTGTTGATAGAGGCAAAGGTGTCCGTCTTTCGATGAGGGTGGCTATCATTTTGGAGGAAGTCGACTTTGACAATCCGACTACGAACATGTGAGGACGTCGCGCCTTAGCAATCGCTAAACCAACTCTAAGAGGTTATTGACCACGCCGGAGCACGATCAACTTGACCACGAAGGTATGTTTCCTGCAGGCAAATGAAGAGCAAGCAAGAAACTAAGATTGCAATCTGGATATTGCGAATAACAGAGGAAAGCTTTATTAATGAAGGTGGGGTTCTGTGATGCCTTTGTCTGGTCGTTGAACACAAACGAAGTACGTGAAGTTGCAACTATGGCGAACTTTTAATCTAAACAAAACCCAAAGTCTAAACGGTGCCCTAAGGGCTGTATATATGGAGGAAGAGGGGGGAATTTCGTGGCCCTTGGTGGAGGGGTCCGAAACCAACCCTATCTCTTGTCTCCCCACACATACGGACTCTAAAAATAGCCTATACTTATGTATTTCGAAATTTATGAAGTGGCCCAATAAAAAGGTGATGCAACACCTAGAATAGCCTCTGGACAAAATTTATGAAGTGGCATCTTGTATATTTCGTCCAAGGCTTCATGCACTCGTTATGGTGGCTTCAAAGCCCTTAAAACATCACTTGTAACGCCGTTCTTGTTCCCCTTGCTCATGCCATCATCTTCATGCTTTTTCTTGCTACAATGTTCATCCTTCTCCAAGCTAGGCCCTTCATTTTTAAGCAAAACAAATGTATCCAATTTAGGCAGCATCATATTCTCATGAACATTAGAATCATTACCAAGAAGAAAAAGTACCTGGTAATTTAACTGGCGTGCGCGAGCTCTAGTAATTGGTCCAGTATGTATAGCAGCAGGGGCTGTGGGTATAACAATGGTATTGATGTTCTCATTAGCTGTTTTGCAAACCCTTCGCAAGGAACGTATTTAGGCCAACATGAAAAAGTGCATGATTGGTGTTGACAAACTTGTTTTCTTGGGTTTCGTTGTCTCTTCCAAGGGCGTCCATGTTGACGAATCTAAAATGGAAGCAATTAAAACTTGGCCCCAACCCACCAACTTGCAACAAGTGCGTAGTTTTCTTGGCCTTGCGGGTTTTTATCGTCGCTTCGTGAAAGACTTTAGCACTATTGCTGCTCCTTTGCATGCCTTGAGTAAGAAGAATGCTCCTTTTGTTTGGGGATCTTTGCAATCCACCGCTTTTGATGAGCTCAAGCTTTGCTTACTCACGCTCCGATTCTTGCTTTGCCCAATTTTGACGAAACTTTTGAGGTTCATTGTGATGCAAGTGGTACCGGAATTGGCAGAGTTTTGATGCAAGAAAAATGAGTGATTTCATATTTTAGTGAAAAACTCTCCGGTGCTCAACTTAACTATCCCATCTATGACAAAGAATTGTATGCTTTAGTGCGTGTGCTACATGTTTGGGAGCATTATCCTAGACATCATGAGTTTGTCATCCATACCGATCATGAAACGCTTAACTACTTAAAAGGTCAAACTAAGTGGAACAAGAGTCATGCCAAATGGAGTGAATTTATTGAATCTTTCCCCTATGTGATCAAGTACATTAAGGGTAAGGAAAATGTAGTTGCGGATGCACTTTCACGCATATGCACGCTTGTCACTCAACTTGAGTTGAATGTTATTGGCTATGAGCACATAAAAAACTTGTATGCTAATGATCCATCTTTTGCTACTCCTTATGATAAGTGTTTGACGCAAACATCTTGGGAACAATATTACATCAAAGATGATTATCTTATGAGAGCTAATAAACTTTGCATTCCCGAGTCTTTTCTTCGTTTGCTCCTTTTGCAAGAGGCTCATGGAGGCGGACTCATGGGACATTTTGGAAAAGACAAGACATTCACCACGCTCTCCAAGAACTACTTTTGGCCCAAGATGTTCCGTGACGTCTCACGCTTCACCAACCGATGCTCTACATGTCGCAAAGCTAAGTCTAAGCTCAATCCCATGGTCTTTACATGCCTCTTCCTATTCCTTATCAACCTTGGGAAGATATTAGCATGGATTTTGTACTTGGTTTGCCTAGAACTCAAAATGGAAAGGATTCCGTCTTTGTTGTTGTGGACCGATTTTCTAAGATGGCACATTTCATTCCTTGCAACAAGATAGACGATGCTTCACACGTTTCAAATCTCTTTTGTAGGGAAATCTTGCGCCTCCATGGAGTACCAAAGACAATTGTCTCCGACCGCGACGTCAAGTTCTTGAGTTACTTTTGGAAGATGCTATGCGCTAAGCTCGAAATCAAGCTCTTGTTATCATCCGCATACCATCCTCAAACCAACGGCCAAACGGAGGTGACGAACCGTACGCTCTCAACTCTATTTCGCGTGTTGATAAAGAAGAACATCAAGGAGTGGGAGGAGTGTCTACCCATTGCCGAGTACGCCTACAACCGTGCAAGACATTCGACGACCGGCAAGTCCCCCTTCGAGGTCGTCTGCGGCTTCAACCCGTTATCCCCGTTGGACATTCTACCTCTTCCACTACAACAGCGCACTAACATGGATGTGAGTGCACGCGCAAGCTACATCAAGAAGATGCATGAGGATACAAGGCACACCATTGAGCACCAATTACAACGACTCGCGACCAAGCTCAACATCAACAAGCAACCCATGATATTCAACATTGGAGATCTCGTGTGGCTACACCTTCGCAAGGACCGCTTCCCCAATGAATGCAAGTCCAAACTTCTACCTCGAGCCGATGGACCCTTCAAGGTACTAGCACGCTACAACAACAACGCTTACAAGATCGATCTCCCACGTGACAAGTACAATGTGAGCGACATCTTCAATGTCACCGATCTCTCCCCGTACCATGGTGATGAGGATTTCGATTTGAGGTTGGATCTTTCCCAAGGCGGGGGGAGATGATGTGGAGCATCCTTCGGTCATCCCCATGGACCTTCCATCGTCTCACCAAGCACCAAGAGGACCCATGACTAGAGCACGAGCTAGAGCTCTCGAGACCGAGGTGACTTCTCTCCTTAGTGATATCTGATATGATCCTCTCGAGACATGGCTACTACCTAAGTTCGGAATGTTGTGCATGATTAGGTACCAAGAGGACCCTCCCGCGGATGCACATGAAGATGGTCAAGATCCCAAGTCCACGGAAGAAGAGAACCAACGGAAGAAGGCGAGAACAGCCTCCAGGCACCAGACATCCGGCCCCTGGAGATCTACATGGCCAGGAGTATGCAACAAAAGCTACAGGGTCCGGACATCCGACGTCCAGCCCGGACATCCGGCCCTCCTCACCGAATATCCGACCTCCAGCCCGGACATCCGGAGGCACCATCCAGGGAGCACAGAAGGCTGCCCAGACAGCCCGGACATCCGGTCATCACCCCGGACATCCGACGCCTCCCAAAGCCCCGGACATCCGGCCCCTCCGCCCGGACATCCGGCGCCCCCTATCCAAAGAGCAGCTCGGCCGTCTCCACCAGTCCAGACATCCGGTCCTTCAGCCCGGACATCCGGCCCCTCGCGAGCGCCCGGACATCCAGCCTGATGCTCGGACATCCGGCCTTCCCTGTTTGCGAACAGTGTAAGGGCCGAGGCCCATGTACCCCCTTTGCCCCTAGACTATATATACTCCATCCCCACCTATGTTTTAGGGTCAGAATTGGTTTACCTCATTTGAGATAGAGCATTGCTCATCCGTACTGGATCTACTCCTCATGAGGGACCGCACATCTTCGGAGAAGATCCATCCGGATTCAAGGCCTCCATCCGGAGAAGACAATCAAGACCTCCTCACCGAGAAGAACGATTACTCTTGTATCGTCCCTTGTTGACTTTGGATCTCGTCTTACTTTGTTCCTCGATGATCTAGCACTTGTTTGATCAATTTCGTGTCGGTTGAGTGTTTCTCTTGTTTTCCCCTCGTGATTTCCCTCGTGTTCTTCCGCGTGTTCTTCGTGTTCCTCGTAGGGATCCTCTCCAAACGTGAAAGATCGGCCCCATAGGGATCCGCCCTACATCACAACCCTGCCAGGCAAGTGTATTGCGCTCCACCACCATTCTTCCACCATAAATCCGCCAAAGCAGGAGTAGGGTTTTACGCATCACGGTGGCCTGAACCTGGGTAAAATTGCATGTGTGATTTCTGTTGTGCTGCCCACGCTCTTCTGCTCTCTGTGCGACGTGACATCCCCCTTTCCGAACCAGCAAGGGACCCTTAGTCCCATAGGTGGCTATGGTTTCCCACAACATCTTTGGCGCGTCAGGTAGGGGGATCACTTGTGTGAACCTGAAAGCGTGTGCAGCGCATCATCTTCATCGCCATCTTCGTCTTCGATGGCGCCATCAACCATGGCGCCCAAGAAGATATCCGGTGCTTCGGCTCACCCGTCCACCTCAAAGGCTCCACCGCCCGCAGCCACCAATGCTATGGGAGGGGCGGAGGCGCGCAAGGATGTGGACGCTACTGGGGATGTGGTCGGAGCAGGCGGCACCGTCACCACTTCCCCCGTGGCTGAAGCAGGAGCAGGAGATACCGAAGGAGAGCAACATCAGCAACACCCCGATGGCCACGCTCCACGAGATACGGGTGAAGGGATTACTCCATACACACCCCTTCCTCTCATTGACGGGCACAACTATAGTGATGGCGCTCGGTCCAGGGCAAATCGCCGCCCTTCGGCCGCCCCCGTCACGGGAGCGACCGTAGTGCGTTCGCCTCCCCCGGGGCGAGTCGACCAAGTCGCTACGCCCGACGGAGCCGCTGGCCCTCAAGCGCCTTCGCCATGTCACCATGCCATCTAGGTGGCCGCCCCTCTACAGCGGAGACATGGTACTGTCGCTGCTGGCACCGTCAGGAGCCGAGCGATGATACGATCTGCGTTGTCATCACCCATGCCAAGTATGGCTACAGAGGCCATGGCGCGGGCTTAGCTGCTACTAAGGTTCCCGCCAGCGGCCAAGCAGATGGAGGAATGGCGTGCCACCATCTAGAGTTTGCTCGGTTTCGCCGTGGCTGGGGGCACGCAGTGAGCTGGCCCACCACGACCTCCCCAAGCGACGCGACGGCTCATGCTGCTGGTTGTACGGAAGGGGCCACCCCCACAGTGCAGGCCCCGCCATGGCAGCCAACGCGAGCGCAGCAGAATCAAGATCCTGATGACGTCTCGATGGCCTCTTTGTACCCTCGAGCGCGTCCAAATCGGCGGCAAGTCCCGAAGGACAGGCGAAGGGGAGATGCGGGTGTTGTCATTGAGCAACGCCGCAACGACCACCACCGGTCCAATGGGTGAGATGGTCCTGACTTCGACAAGCCTGCGCTCGATATTGGCGGGTGCCTACCTTTCGAGGTTGGGTGCCCTGCCTTTATTCGTGAGCTGCGGAAAGTCCGTTGGCCGTCCATCCGCACGTTCAAGCCAGAGATACCCGAGAAGTATGATGGGAGGCTAAACTCGGGAGCATCTACACCATCATTGTTCAAGCTATCGGAGGAAGAGATGAGAAGGTATTCATTAACTACTTCCCTTTGACTCTCAAGTCCAATGTGAGGTCCTGGCTGATACACCTCCCGGAGAACTCCATTTCTTCATGGGATGACCTGTGCCATGAGTTCATTGGCGCCTTCACTGGCGGCCATCAAGAACAAGGTCGGACCAGAGATTTGTAGCTTCTCCAACAAAAAGAAGGAGAAACTTTCTGGAAGTATTTGCGGAGATTTAGCATAGTCCACAGGAACATCCCGAACATCCATCTGGCAACTGTGGTAGCCGCCTTCTAGCCCATTGTGCGCAACCGCATGATTCGTTCCAAGATGAACATATGGTTGCCCAAGACTATGAAGGAGCTTTACACCTTGGTGGATAAGTGTGCTCGGATGGAGGAGGGAAGGAAGTTACCCAGGGAGGAGGACTGCATCAATGTCGATTCAGAGAATGATGACGAATCCACCAGTCAGAAGAAGAGAAAGAAGCGTAATAAGAGGTGAGGGAGTCCTCGACTATGGGGTCCTCGGGGAACCGGCCTATGTGACATGGGACGGACTGATGGGCCATGAAGATACAAGATAGAAGGACCTCCCCCGTGTACGGGTAGGACTCTCCTTTGCGTGGATGGCAAGCTTGGCGTTCAGATTATATACCTTCCCTCCTCTGTAACCGACTTTGTGTAACCCAAGATCCCTCCGGTGTCTATATAAACCGGAGGGCTTAGTCCATAGGCAAGAACACAATCATACATGCTAGACATCTAGGGTTTAGCCATTATGATCTGGAGGTAGATCAATTCTTGTAACCCCTATACTCATCAAAGTCAATCAAGCAGGAAGTAGGGTATTACCTCCATTAAGAGGGCCTGAACCAGGGTAAACATCATGTCCCCTGCCTCCTTGTTACCTTCGATCCTTAGACACACAGTGCAAGACCCCCTACCCGAGATCCGCCGGTTTTGACACTGACATTGGTGCTTTCATTGAGAGTTCCACTATGTCATCGCCAGAAGGATCGATGGCTCCATCAACCATCCACAACAACACCACCCTGAGGGAGACTTTCCTCCTCAGCCAAATCTTCATATTTGGCGGCTTTGCACTGCGTGCCAACTCGATTGGCCATCTGGAGCAGATCGACAGCTATGCCCCTGGTAATCAGATCAATTTCAGAAACCTAAACTACGTCGCTGATATCCAAGGAGACTTGATCTTCCAAGGGTTCGCGGCCTCAACCGCAGCTGCGGCCCCAGATCAAAAACTCCTCACCAAGTCCGAAGACGGGAGTTTAGAGCCAACTGGACTCTCCACAACCATAGAGCTCAACACTGGAGATACAGAGGGGATTGTTTCACCGACCAACCCGGAGTCACTCCACGTTCCCTCTATCCTCATGAAGCCGGACTCACCTTCGTACATCAGCTCTTAACTCTCGAGGTCCATGTCATACGAGCTCGACCAGGGAACTTCTATCCCTCCCCACTCCATGTATTCTAGCTCCCCTTTCCATACCTCACCCTTAAATGAGGCTCTGGACTTAATGCGATCTCTCGTTATTAAAGAAGGATTGCCGCCGAACTATGCCCAGCCCGCACTAGGGGCTGAGAGCAAGGAATTTTACTTCCCACCCACCATGCACTTCATAGACACTGTCGAGGACTTAACCGAGATGCTCGATTACGCTTCTGAGGACATCGATGGCATGGACGTCGATGCCAGAGAAGAGCAAATCCAGAACCCACCGCTTACCGGACGTTGGACGGCTACTTCCACATATGACGTGTATATGGTGGACACACCCAAGGAGGATGACAGTGAAGGTGGGAAGGACCCAGTCGAGTATAATTCTCATGTGGCACCACCAATGCGTCATCATGAGCGGCGCCGCTCTAAACCACACTGAGAAAAAGACAGCAATACCGGCATCGGAGACAACAATACTCCAGATAACGTCGAAGACCAAGAAGCCCCTATCGAACCAACATCAGAACATGATGATTGGGACTAGGGGCAAGTAAACCCCGACGACCCCCTTGAGGATGAGGGCTCGGAGGATAGTAACTACGTACCGATCTCTGAAGAGGACGAGAGCCTCGGTGACGAATAATTCATCATGCCAGAGGAACCCTTCGAACAAGAGCACTTTAAGCGCCGGCTAATAGCAACTGCCAGAAGCCTGAAAAGGAAGCACTAGCAGCTTCAAGCTAATCAGGATCTGCTCAATGACAGATGGACCGATGTCCTGGCAGCCGAGGAATATGGCCTCGATCGCCCAACCAATAGCTACCCGAAGCGCAAGTTGCTACCCCAATTCGAGGACGAGGCCCTAGAGCCTATATCGCCCACGCGCAACGCTGCTGACGGACTTGACTTGCACTACCCAACCATAAAGGTAGAGAAATAGCAGCTGCAGGATATACTTACGACCTATGACAGGACCTGGATAATAGAGCCGGTCAGACCAGATCAATATACGGATCAAGGGGGTGGGCCCCAGCATGAGAAGATGGTCATCAAACCTGGCTCGACAAGCATAACGTCACCCGGCCTAAAACCGCATGCAGACACCATCCAAACTGCATCGTGACGTGGCTTGAAATAGAGGCACCGCGCACCCCCTATGCTTCACCGATGAGGTAATGGAGCACCAGTTCCCAGAAGGGTTTAAACCCGTGAACATGGAGTCATACGATCGCACAAAAGATCCCACGTATGGATTGAAGATTTCCTTCTCCACATTCACATGGCCCGCAGTGACGATCTACATGCCATATACCCACCCCCCTCAAACTTAAGTGACCAGCTTGGCACTTTTTAACTAGCCTCCGAGAAAAATCTATTGGAATCTGGGAAGACCTAGAGGATGCCTTTAAAGAAGTTGTTTGGTCTTTAAACAGGACGGTAAATTAAACTCCGAGCACACGGGGAAAGGGTCGCCCAGTGAGGATGATGACGAGGAACCCCGTCCACCAAACACACGGGGACAGAAGAAATTTCCCCTCGAGGTCAAGACGGTGAACATGATATACGCTACTCACATCCCCAAAAGGGAGCGCAAGTGCGTGTTAAGGGACGTCTATGCGATAGAGCTAGTCGCCCCAAAATTCAACCCATGGTCAACATGCCCGATCACCTTTGATCGCAGGGACCATCCGACTAGTATCCATCATGGAGGTTCAGCCGCATCGGTCCTTGACGCAATTATTGATGGATTCCACCTCACGAGAGTCCTCATGGACAGCGGAAGTAGTCTTAACCTGCTCTGTGAGGACACAATCCGGAAAATGGGTATTGACTTGTCAACAATAAAACCCACCAAAACTACTTTTAAAGGAGTTATACCTGGTGCAGAGGCATGCTGCATGGCCTCAATTACATTGGAGGTTGTATTCGGTTCGGCGGACAATTTCCGAAGCGAAGACTTGATCTTCGACATCGTCCCTTTCTGAAGTGGCTATCACGCACTACTCGGATGAACTGCGTTTGCTTGCTTCAATGCGGTCCCACACTATGCTTATCTAAAATTCAAAATGCCAGGACCACGCGGTGTTATAACAGTTCATGGAAACATGGATTGCTCCCTCTGCACTGAGGAGCACACCGCGGCCCTCGCAGTGGAGGTGTAGGTCGGCCTTCTCAAGACGAACTCCGCATCGGCAGTCAAGCCATCGGAAATTGTCAAACGAGTCCAGACTACCCCGCAGAATGATAGTCCAGCTCATCAGGAGCTCGACTAGCAATCCGGCCTCTGTCTTCGCCTCAGCCAAGCAGCAGCGTATGTATTGCATGCTCACAACTACGCACTAAAAGCACCATGGGCAACGATGGAGGCATATCTAGGATAAAGTCCACAATACGGCTCAACCGTATCCGGACCCCAATCTATCTTTCTCTTAACTTCATTTTTTATTTTCAGGTTCTTTACAACCCACATTACTCTTTTTATGGTGTCAAGGGCCCCTTTTTCCGGCCCCTTATGAAAACTTATTCATTAATCCTCTCAAAGGATCACACACCAAGGCGAAAAGCAGCGCAGATGTACGGCGGAGTACCTAAAGGGTCTTTCAAGATTACCTCCCTCCTTATTATTAAGTACCTATACACAACTTTCCCTTTCGCTCGGCATGTAAAATAGCATCGATGCTTATAGCATTATCTGTACAAATACATTTTGACGTATCAATCAGACTATAATGGAAACAGTTTTTCGCCTAAATAATTTGGTACTGGGTTATTCCCTATTCGGTATTTTTTCTTCTTTATCATCTAATTTTCATGTACACCTTGGCTTGACCTAATTCGCTAGAGCTCCATTCAGCCGTGTACATGTATTAAATTTATGGGGTCCTCGGGGAACCGGCCTATGTGACATGGGTCGGACTGATGGGTCGTGAATATACAAGATAGAAGGACCTCCCCCGTGTCCGGATAGGACTCTCCTTTGTGTGGATGGAAAGCTTGGCATTCGGATGATATACCTTCCCTCCTCTGTTACCGACTTTGTGTACCCCTAGATCCTTCCGATGTTTATATTAGCCGGAGGGCTTACTCCATAGGCAAGAACACAATCATACAGGTTAGACATCTAGGGTTTAGCCATTACGATCTTGAGGTAGATCAACTCTTGTAACCCCTATACTCATCAAAGTCAACCAAGTAGGAAGTAGGGTATTACCTCCATTAATAGGGCCCGAACCTAGGTAAACATCATGTCCCCTGCCTCCTTGTTACCTTTGATCCTTAGACACATAGTTCGGGACCCCCTACCCGAGATCTGCCGGTTTTGACACCGACAAGAGGTGCAAGGATAAGGCGGTAATGAGTGTTGAAGGATCAGGTACACCTTGTACCAGCAAGACGGCTAAGGCCAAAGCCCCCGGCAAGGAAGCTGACACATGCGCTGACTGCTGGGAGGCTACGACTGTCGACAAGGCCGGGAAATGCGATGGGCCATATTGCAAGATTGATCGGACCAAGGGCCACGACCTTCAAGAGTGTTATCAGGCTAAGCAGCTCCTCAAGAGGCAAACAACAGAGTACGAGAAACGTGACAAGGAAAAGGGTCAGAATGTCGCCGGCGGTAAGGGTCAAGGCAGTGAAGTAAATCGCCCCGGCAAACCCCCTCCGAAACAAAGGAAAACCCGCTGGGCATCAAGAGAAGGAAGCCTGTGATGATGAGAGTGATAGAGGGGATGAAGAGGAAACCAGTGAGCAAGACTTTTAGAAGGCCACTAACGCCTTGTGCATTGACGGAGGCGCATCCCTGCACACCTCTCACCGCCAACTCAAGCGGTGGGTGTGTGAGGTCAACATCGTAGAACCAACACCAGAGGCTCGGAAACCACTCAAATGGTCATGCATGCCCATCATCTTTGACGAAGAGGATCATCCTGACCGTACCACTGCGGTAGGGTGTTTGCCATTGTTGGTCTCTCCGACAATTCGCAACCTCAAGGTCACTAAGATGTTAGTGGACGATGGGGCCGAGTTGAATCTGATTTCCCCAAAGGTTATCAGCAAACTTCAGACAGCAGAAGAGGAGTTAAAGGTAACCAGCATGTTTCAAGGAGCTAATCCTGGCAGGAGTCATCCCAAGGGAAAGACCATGTTTCCTGTGATATTTGGAGGGGAGTTGAACTATCGGACTGAAAAGATTGTGTTGTGGTCGACCACCCCTTGCCATAAAATGGGATCTTTGGATGACCAGCCCTGGCTAAATTCATGGCGGCATCCCACTATGCCTACAACACCTTGAAGATTCCTAGACCAGTTTCAGTCATTTCCATCCCATGGGATGAGAAGGACGCAATCATTTGTGTGGACAAGAGGTACCAGGACGCGGTCGCGGCAGAGGCAACAGTAGCGGCAGTTCCCGCCAAGGACAGCAGAGTAAAGAAGAAGGATATCAAGGACACTGGCAAGGAATCTAGGAAGCGTACCTCTTCGGAGTATGCTGCGCCTATTGATGACTTGTTGGAGAGTTGGAACAACAAAAGGTCCAAGGTTACTGCTCCACAAGTGAAGAATTTCCCGGCTGGGCTGGCTGGCGTTGTTGGTCCTTCCACCATCAGCGCCACCTTCGATGATAAATAGGAAAGGGCGCTTGTTACCTTTCTGCGGGCGAATATCGATGTGTTTGCTTGGCAACCATCTGATATCCCCAGTATTCCCAGGGAGGTAATCGAGCACCACCTTGTTGTCTGCCCACATGCCCGATCCATCAAGGAGAAAGTCTGCAAGCAAGCCTTGGAGAGGCATCAGTTTATTGCAGAGGAGATCAAGAAGCTTGAAGAAGCTGGTTTGGTTAGAGGAGTGCTACATCCCACATGGTTAGCAAATCCGGTGGTGGCCCAGAAGGCTAACGGGAAATGGAAGCTTTGTATAGATTTTACAGATCTCAACAAAGCTTGCCCGAACGACCCATTTCCCTTGCCGCGCATCGATCAGATCGTGGATTCCACTTCGGCATGTGATTTGCTTTCCTTTCTGGATGCATATTATGGGTATCACCAGATCTTCATGTCCAAGGAAGATGAAGAGAAGACCTCGTTTATCCGCATGCCATTCGGATTAAAGAGTGCCGGGTCTACTTTTGCAAGGGCAGTCCAGATTGGTTTCGAGCCACAACTGCACAGAAATATTGAAGCTTATATGGATGACATTGTGGTCAAGACCAAGGACAGAGCAACTCTTATCCAGGATTTGGAGGAGACGTTTGTGAATCTGCGCAAGATCAAGTTGAAGCTCAACCCGGAGAAGTGTGTGTTTGGCGTTCCCTCCGGCAAGCTACTTGGGTTCTTTGTGTCCCATCGGGGGGTTGAAGCCAATCTTGACAAGATTAAAGCCATCGAGCAGATCCAAGCGCCAAGGACAGTCAAGGATGTGAGGCGTTTGATAGGGTGCATTGCCGCGCTAAGCAGATTCATTTCCAAATCTGCCGAGCGCGCCCTGCCGTTCTTCAAAATCTCGAAGAAGGAAGGACCCATGAAGTGGACCCTAGAAGCAGATGCGGCCTTGCAAGAGTTGAAGGCCAAAATGTTCTCTGTGCCTACCTTGGTTTCTCCCAAGCCACAAGAGCCATTGCTTCTATACTTAGTGGCAACCAACCAAGTGGTTAGCGCAGCCTTGGTGGTGCATCGAGAAGTGGACGAAGCAGAAAGTGAGCAAGGACCAGCAGAGTCAGATAAGGATCAGGGCAGAAGTGAGCATGGCAGCGAGAGCAACCCCAAGGACACGACAAGGAAGAAAGTGGTGCAGCACCTAGTGTACTTCGTCAGTTCCTTATTACAGGGGGCTCGATCGATGTACTCTGGTGTGCAAAAGTTGATCTTCGGTCTCATCATGGCCTTAAGGAAACTATGCCACTACTTCCAAGCCCATGAGATCACGGTTTTCACTCGCTTCTCGTTGCAAAGGATACTCTAAAACTCTGAGGCTACCGGCAAAATAGTGGAGTGGACTTTGGACTTGTCCAGTTTTGGTCTAAAATTTGAGAGCACATCAACAATCCAGAGCAGGGTGTTGGCAGAGTTTATTGCGGAATGGACGCCAACCCCTGACGAGGAAGTAACCGAAACATTTATCCTCAGCAAGGAGGCACCCGAAGAATGGATTATGTATTTTACATGGAGCCTTTTCCCTACAAGGGGCAGGGGCTGGCGTGCTTCTCGTCGCCCCCTCAGGGGAGTACTTGACGTACCTCATCCAGATGCATTTTTCCCGGGAAGAGGCAACCAACAATACAACCGAGTTTGAAGGGCTCCTTGCGGGGCTTAGGATTGCTGCAGAATTAAGAATCAAGAAGCTGATCATTCGAGGAGACTCACAACTTATGGTGAGACAAGTCAACAAGGATTACCAAAGTCCATTGATGGAGGGATACGTTCAGGAAGTGAGGAGATTGGAGGAGCGCTTTGACGGATTGCAAACAGAGCACGTACCCCGTGCGGAAAATAGCATAGCTTATCATCTGTCAAAGTGTGCTGCGCAAAAGCTTCCTGTGGAACCAGGAACTTTTGCTCTCCATCTTACTCGGTCCTATGTATCCCCAGCAACAATGGCCCGGAAAAGGAGAAAGATCGACTCCGGTAAGCCTCTCCCGGCAGAGCCTTCTGCTCCTGGCAGGGACCTGTCGGAAACAACTCCTCACAACTTTCCGGACCGCACCCTCCAGCCAGGCCATGGCCCCCGCAGACGAGGAATGTGCCCCCGCAGTTGAGGAGGTGCCGCTAGTCTTTGTTGCCGAGTCCCAGGATCCAACTTTGGCAAGGCACATAGTCCACTTTCTCCAAACCAGAGAACTCCCCAATGACCAAGATGAAGCTGAAAGAGTAGCTCGGAGGGCCAATATGTATCAGTTTGTTGATGACAACCTATACAGAAGGAGGCCCAACGGTGTGAAATTGAAGTGCATCTGCCGGGAAGAAGGAAAGGAACTGATGGCTGAGATACGCAAAGGCATGTGCGGCTCCCACATTGGATCAAGGGCGTTGGTTGGGAAAGCATTCCAATAAGGTTCATATTGGCCCACAACCCTCCAAGATGCAGTAGAGCTAGTCACCAAATGTGAAGCCTACCAGTTCCATTCCAAGAACATCCACCTACCTGCCCAAGCTCTTCATACAATACCTTTATCATGGCCATTTTTGTTCTGGGGCCTCGATATCTCGGCCCTTTCCCCCGAGCAATCAGGGGCTTTGAATTATTGTTTGTTGCAATTGACAAGTTTAAAAAGTGGCCGGAAGTGACTAACATGAGAAAGTTGACTGCTCAGTCAGCTATCAAGTTCTTGAAAGAACTGGTGTGTCATTTTGGAGTCCCGGCAAGGATCATTACCGACAACGGCACCCAGTTCACGAGTTGCGCCTTCATGCAATATGTTCGTACCCTCACAAGCAAGGTCTCATTTGCCTCTGTCGCACTTCCCAGAAGCAATTGGCAGGCTGAGAGGGCGAACTCTGAAGTGCTGCAGGGACTCAAGACAAGAACCTTTGATATGCTGCAGAAGCACGACAGGTGGTGGATCAATGAGCTGTCGTAGTCCTTTGGTCCCTCAGAACGACACCAAATCGAGCTATTGGGCAGACTCCTTTCTCCCTGGTCTATGAGGCAGAAGCAATTATCCCCAAGGAACTCATTTACGGGCGCCTCGATGAAGTAGCGCAAGATCAGCACCGACGTGACAATGCTATGCTACTCAAGGAGAAACATCTCCGGGTTGCTACGTGTGTTGCACGCTATTAGCAAGCCTTGCATCGGTATCATAGCCACAGGGTTCATGCCCGTTGTTTTGAGGAAGGTGACCTTATCCTTAGGCGCGTTCAGTTTGCCAAGGTACAAACAAGTTGACGCCAAAGTGGGAAGGCCCTTACCGGGTAGTATGAGTCACTAGACCTGGCGCTGTCCGTCTGGAGACCGGAGATGGAAAATTGCAAATGTCAGCGTTTTGGGAATGGGGGTCCCCAGACTTGCCTGCCTGCGGCCTGCGGCGTGGCTCAAAGGGGGCCCAGCACGGCCCATCTTCATCAACACCAGTTCAAGACCCTCGCGAGGGGCTAAGCCTCGCGGGGCAGACGACAAGGAGCTTCCTCAGGCACGGCCTCGTCAGGCTGGCTCACCAGGAGGCGGAGAGTTCAAGGCAGGGTACGTCGCGAGGTGCCCATGACGCAAGCCATGACGACCAAGGGCGCCGGACGGGCGCCAGCCCGCGCAGTGTCTTTCTTTCCTCTTTGTTGCAAGGGGGGCAAGCGCGGGCGAGAGCATCAAGCAAAGGCATCCATTTCGGTGCAACAAGACCAAGACCAGTCCAACGGCAGGATGGAGGTCACCGTGGAGCCCAAGTCGGCGTCACCACCAGAGCCTTTGACAGGCGAGGACCAACTTTAGTCAGGATAAGTGTACTAGATGTTCCCCTTCAAATTGGCCAATTGTTGGCGCCCTTCCTGCTCAATATTTGGGAAGAGGCCCAGGGCCTTTGCCTATAAATAGGACTAGCCACCTGCAGGGTAGAGGCATCTGGATAGGAATCTGTGGATAAGATAGGCATCTAAGAATCAACCCCTCCAAAGGGACAACGCCACTACAAGAACAGACCCTCGCGAGGCTGTTCTTCCTTGTATTGTTCATCATCAGCCCAAGAGGCAATCCACCACGCCACACACAGGAGTAGGGTATTACACCACAATGGTGGCCTGAACCAGTATAAACCCTGTGTCTCTTGCGTTGTTCTTCTCGTAGTTTAGATCTTAGCGATTCGGTGAGGAACAGGTAGGTAGAAGGCGAAACCTCCACGCGCACCCCAGTGTTCGAACCTCAAGGGTCTGCTGGAACCCTAAATCCCACATTTGGCGCGCCAGGTAGGGGTGCTCCCGAATTCGTCTTCCATCTCCCTGTTCTTTTCCGACCGTCGCGTCCATGTCTGACGCACGCCGGGTTCGCGCTGAGCACCGGGCCGCCCTCGCTTCCCGCGTCGCCTAGACGGCTACCATCGGCCCGGCCCGGCAGGGAACGAGCAGCAAGCATTGTCCCAGCACCCGTCCATGAGGCGAGATGGCCGCACCGCTACGCCCTCGCTCACCCCCGCTGGTTCTTCGTCCCACGCACCCCGCGCGGCCATGGAGGCTCGAGCTGCGCTCATTGCGGCAAACGAGCTCCTGCGCTACCGCCCTGTCGACGACGTCTATGAAGAATGGCTCGACCGAGTCGCCGAACTCGTCCGCACCGCAGAGGGCTCCCCCGCGCCATCCTTCTCGCTGCACCGCGCCCCGCCATGCGCGGGCAATGAAGCTCCTGGGGCGCCTCAGCCGCCTCCCCCTCAAGAAGGCGCCCTGGCTCCGAGGCGCGTGGCCCCTGGGCAGAACCTGCCTCGTCAGGAACCAGCGCGGCAGGAGCAGAGCTGCCAGGAGGTCCCTTGTCCTCGAGAAGCTGCCCGAGCGCTCCCTGCTCCGGCTCGTCCCGAACACGCCCCTGCTCCAGCATGTCAAGACCCCACGCTGCACCCACCCACGGCGCATAGGGACCCGCAGGACCGAGCCCTTCGTCCTCCAAGGCCTCCTGTGGCCACAGCGGGCTGCCGCGCCTTCACCACCGAGCTACGCACCGTCGCGTGGCCCGGCAAGTTCAAGCCAGACCTGCCTCCTCGCTACGACGGCACGGCTGACCTTGCAGAGTTCCTCCAGCTCTACGAGCTGGGCATCGAGGCTGCCAACGGAGACGAGAAGGTCATGGCGAACTGGTTTCCCATGGCTCTCAAGGACGGGGCCCGCACCTGGCTTCTGAACCTGGCCCGAGGCACGATCTCCTCCTGGGATGAGATGCGCACCCGCTTCATCGCCAACTTCCAAGGTACCCGCGACCGGCCACCCGCCGTGAGCGACATGCGCCGCATCAAGCAGCAACCAGGGGAAACCCTGCAGAAGTACATCCAGCGCTTCAACAACGCGCACCTCAAGATTCCCAAGGTGACAGAGGAGGCCATCATCTCAGCCTTCTCTGACGGCGTGCGTGACGTCAAAATGAAAGAGGAGCTCGCAATGCATGAAGATCTGTGCACTTCCTTGGAGCTGTTCAACCTGGCGACCAAGTGCGCCAGGGCTGTGGAAGGGCGTCTCTCCCTCCTCGAGTTGCCTGCCGCAGACCCTGAAGAGAAGAAGCCCAAGGCCAAAGACATGAAGCGCAAAGGGGCTGCCATGCTCGCGGCAGAACCAGACACCAAGCGGGGCAGAGATCAGCCCGAATCCTCCAAGGGTAGTCGGTACTGCATGTACCACGACCTCCACACCCATAATACCAATGAATGCCAAGAGCTCCGGGCCGGGCGTGAAGGACGGATTGGCCGGCGTCCCGACCGCAGTGACCGGAGCTACGGACGAGGAGGAGGAAGGAACGCAGGGCGCTGGGAAGACCGCGGCCCACATCAAGGGTGGCTCCACCAACCTCACGAGGATCGCTGGCAGGACCCGCCTCATGAGGGAGGCTGGAGAGATCAGCCTCGTGAGGATCGCCCGCAAGGTAACGCTGGCCTCCCTCCGCTACCGCCGCAGCCAAGGAGAAATGAGGACCGTCATCAGGACGAGGGCGCTGGGGGCTTCCAGGAACCATGTGCGGTCGCCTGCATCCTAGGCGGAGCTCAAGCCCCAGCCTCTCAGCGCATCTTCAAGCAGTTCGCCTGAGAAGTGAATGCAATCCTCCCCAAGCTCAAGGCCACGCACTCTCTCAGGTGGTCGGCGTGTGCCATCACATTCAGCTCAGCAGATCAGCTCAAGTGCGCGGCCACAACCGGAGTCCTCCCGATGCTTTGTTCCCCAATCATCAGCAACGTGCTAGTCACCAGGACCCTCATCGATGGCGGAGCAGGACTCAATGTCCTGTCCATGGAAACATTCAACAATCTCCAAGTACCCTACAGTCAGCTTCAGCCAACCAAGCCTTTCTCCGGAGTCACCGACGGCTCCACGGTCCCGATTGGGCAGGTCCGCATCCCTGTCACCTTCAGGGCGCGCGACAACTACCGCACCGAGCTCATCGACTTCGACGTCGCCCACATTCGCCTGCCGTACAATGCCACCCTCGGGTACCCAGCGTTGGCCAAGTTCATGGCCGTAACCCACCACGGCTACAACTCCTCAAGATGCCAGGAAGCGGCGGAGTCATCACGGTGCCCTGCGAAGAGAGAGACGCAGTTTGCTCCCTAGAGAGAGCCTTTCAGACCGCATCACTGGAAGACCCGGATCACGGAAGCAGGAGGCTTCCCGAGGCCTCCCCCAAGAAGAAGAAGACATCGACCGGCCCGGCCCCTCAGGAGGCAGGTCCCTCTGGGCCCGCGCCTGCTCAGGGGGAACCTCCTTCCATCGCATAGGGAAGCGCGCCCGGCGCCCTCCTCAGGCAGGGCTGGGGGCTCTCCCCTGGAGGGCCGTCGACCTCGCCAAGGTCACGAGGGAGGCGCTTGGGCACCACATGGAGGCGTGTTTCGAAGCACGTTTCCATCAAGAAGGAGCAAGGCAAGGAGGGCCAAACCCTCAGGAGTTCGTCAGCGAGGCCATTCAGGAGCTACATGAGTCAAGGGTCATGAGAGGCAGCCGCCACTTACCCGCTGTGGCCCCCCATCCAGGCGAGGATGGTGGGCTGCGCGTCTGCATCGACATACTAGGGCTCAACCAAGCCGCGTCTCAGGAGCACCTCTGGCCTTCGCGAGTGGGACGCTGCGAGGGTCCACCTCACAACTACGTTCGCATGCCTCACGGCTCGCCGAATGCAGCTGCTGCGTACCAGCGCATCATGAGGGCCATCCTGGAGGCTCAAGAGGTCAGGCGTTCCGCAGCCCTGGTGGAGATGGAGACGGTCCGCGAGGAGACACCAGCGCCTCCGGAGCCTCCCGAGACCCCAGGGCCTGGGGGCTCGTGAGGATTTGCTCCCGCAGCCCACCGAGTCTACTGCATCAACAACCCTTCGTCTTCAGCGTCATCAGGTGACATATTTCTAGTTTCATTTCCAGCTGCGAGTGCCCTCAGGGCTGCATTATTCCCAGGCCGTGTGGGTCCGTCCCTGTGGCGTGTATCTCTTTTATTCCATGTTCTTAGCTTACTCTGCTGGGGGCGCCCCTCGGGCTGCATTATCCCCAAGCCGCTCGGGTCAGACCCAGTGGCATGTACACCTCTTGCATTTATCTTAGGGCCATGTTTTCGACCCGTCATGCTTGTTGTTTGGTGCCTATTCATGGTACCTTTTTCTTCTTGGATGTCGCAAGCTTGCGCGTTAAAGGGGGGGTGCCTAAGCATCACGACTCGGGGCTCCTACCGGCTCTCCGGCCCTCACCCTCTGGTCTGCCCACGGCATCGCGCCCCGGCATGCCAGCGACGGCTGAAACCAGCCCGAGAGCCGGGACCCGAGGACGTAGAGTTTCGACATCTAACCCAGCTTGCGCGTTAAAGGGGGGGTGCCTGAGCATCGCGACTCAGGGCTCCTACCGGCTCTCCGGCCCTCACCCTCTGGTCTGCCCACGGCATCGCGCCCCGGCATGCCAGCAACGGCTGAGACTAGCCCGAGAGCCGGGACCCGAGGACGTAGAGTTTTCGACATCTAACCCAGCTTGTGCGTTAAAGGGGGGTGCCTAAGCATCACGACTCAGGGCTCCTACCGGCTCTCCGGCCCTCACCCTCTGGTCTGCCCACAGCATCGCGCCCCGGCATGCCAGCGACGGCTGAGACCAGCCTGATAGCCGGGACCCGAGGACGTAGAGCATCGGCATCTAGCCAAATTTGAAGGAACACACTCCAAGATAAGGCCTAGAGCCAGGCGCAACCCGCCTTGAGGTAGGACCCCGTGAGTCCCGCGCTGGCTCATGGGTGCCCAGATACACCTCGTCAAGCCCTACCGTGCCTGCCACGTGTCAGGGCAGGGCTGTACACGCCCCAGGGGCTCCTCCCGGAGGGGAGCCCCCTCCCACGCACCAGTGGAAGCACCATGCTCCGCGCTGGCTGACGACACTGCCGAGGAGCGGCTATGCCCGTACACATACAGAAGCGCTATGCTCCGCGCTGGTGATAAACAACTGAGGGTGGCCCCCGGGCCGCATCAACCTCAGGGAGCCCAGAGCTTAGTGTCTAGCCTCATCGCAACGCCTCCCCTCGGGAGTGCCGCGCGAGGGGGCTGGGCACGGGGGCTACGCCTGGGTCACGCCCAGACGCACGCCACCCAGCCAGGCCTCCCGGGCCTGGTTCGTCGGACGTCCCTCCCCGAGCGGAGCCAAGGTATGAAGGCCGTTTGAGCGTCAAGGGGGACTCCTGAGCATCACGACTCAGGAGCTTAACTGGTCACGTAGCCCCTCACTCCTCGGTCCCGTCCTGGTTTCCGGTCGGGGCTAACGGCGGTTGAGGTATGCGCGGGGCCGGGCTCTGCAGACGTAGAACGGTAGATCCACCCCCACATCTCACCTCCCTACTTGTTGTTCGAGTGCCAAGGGGGACTCCTGAGCATCGCGACTCAGGAGCCTAACTTGTCACGTAGCCCCTCACTCCTTGGTACCGTCCTGGTTTCCGGTCGGGGCTAACGGCGGCTGAGGTATGCGCGGGGCCGGGCTCTGCCGGCGTAGGACACAAGCAAGTAGGAAGGAAATAGCACAAAATTCAAGGAATTCGAAAGCAAATATTACAGTCCATACTATTATCTCAACACCGAATGCAAGTTTTAACGCCTCCCCGAGGCCTGATACATGTGCAGAAACTAAAAGCAGGACGGGAGCCACAACGGAGTCACTTGCCGGCCGTGGAGTTGCGCGGAGCGGATTCGCCTTGTGGAGCTGCCGGGCTGGCAGCACTCTGCTTCGGCCTGGTGCTGAAGGCTCGAAACTTCCCCAGCAGAGCCTCCGCACGACCCTTCACGGCCTCAGTAGCGGCAGCGGCATGCTTGTCGTTCGCTAGCTCCAGCAGGCTGTCGAGGTCGACGTTGGAGTCGCAAAGATAGATGTGGGTGAAGACCCGCGTCAGCGCCGCAGAAGACAAGACGTGTGCCTCGGCCTCAGCCGTAGGGCCAAGGCCAAGCGCGACATCTTCAAGAGCATGAACCAGGAAAGGAAGCAGCTTGGCGGGGCCGTCCTCCTCGCCGGCCAGCAGGCTCTCCAGGCCACTCTCATAAAGCGTCTTCAGTGAAGTGCGGGCCTTCCCCTCCATCTCTGCAAAGGCTACACGATCCTCGGCAAGAACTCGTGCCTTGCCGTCCAAGTCAACCTTTCTCGCCTCCAGCTCTTGCTCCAGCGCGCTCAGGCGGTCACGGCGCTTTTTGAGCTTGGCGTCCCAGTCCTTGACGGCCGCCTCACGAGCCTTCATGCCGTCCTCCTGCTCTTGGCAAAGGCGTGTCTCCTTAGCAAGCCGGTCCTGCAGGCCCTTCAGCTCGCTCTCCAGCACCTTGCAACGACCTCGGGCATTAGCCGCCTCCCCCAAGGCGGCGTCGCGGGAAGCTTTCGCCCCAAGGATGGCCTGCTTCTCCTCGTCGCAGGCCGTCGAGGCCTGGACCAGCGCCGCCCGAATCGAAGCATCGGAGCGAATCCAGCCAGAGGCTAGCTCCAAGCGCCCGGCCACCAAATGAGGGTCGGCGCTCAGAAGATCCCGCCCAGACGGTCTAGTTCGGCAGCAGCACGATCCAGGACAGTAGGAGGAGATGGGGAAACAGCAGTCGGCGGAGTAGGAGGAGAAGACGGCAGCGTGACCACGGTGTCCTGAGGCGGAGCCTGCTGCGCCCCAGCAGCTGTGGTGGCGGCGTCAAGCAGGGGCGCCTCGGGAGACGCTTGGGCCATGGGAGCCGAGCTCGCCCCAGCCGGCTCGGCAGGGCCACGCAAGGACGCCCGGGCAGGAGAGGCCCGTGCGTCACGTCCATCTTCTTTCACGAGCAAGGGCGCTGCCGCGAACGGAGACTCAGGAGCCCCCTTCGGCTTCTTTGCCGTGGGCACCGGCCTTGCCAGGAGATACGAACGTCAAGCCTCAGCGATGAAACAAGAAACAAGACAGGGATCAAGCACTTACAGGTCGTCGCCTGCGGGCTCGAGCAGGCTCCGGCCGTACTTGAAGCCCGAGAGCCGGTTGCAAGGATCAGCCTCAAGGAGCGCGGGTGCAGCTGGGGCGCGTGCGGATCGCCCCGGGGTTGGGGTGGACCCGCGGGGGATCAGCCCAGTCCGGTCCTTCTTCGGGACCAGGGGCAGGCTCCCGCCGCTTTGCTCGTCATCACCCTCGTCGGCATCACTCAGAGAGAGGCGGAGAGCGCGGGACTTGCGCCAAAGAGGTGGAGCCCTTGACTCTGCCTCGGAGTCAGCCCCCTTTTCCCGCTCCCCTTCCTCCCTCTCTTCGCTGGAGTCGCCGGAGGATACGTCCACCAGGTCCTCGGGAGCCTCTGCGGGCACAGGCACATCCCCGTTGAGGATGGGCATGGACCCCACAACCTGCTCCCAGTCCTCACGAAGGAACAAGGGCGTCGGAGCACCCTCCAACCTTGCCACGTCACCCCCGACCAAAGACTGGAGGACCGCGGCCAGATCCTCATCGGCCAGGACCGCGGGGCTCGGGTGGGGCCTCCATATCGGAAGCGAGTACTGACGAAGTGGAGCCAGCTGATGCTCCAGGAACTCCCTCAGCAGCGAGGCGCCAGTCAGCTTCGCCGCCGCCATGCTGGCCGGCCTCAGATCCGCATCCATCTTCTCCAACACCAGCCTTGC
This sequence comes from Triticum aestivum, assembly GCF_018294505.1. Lineage (NCBI taxonomy): Eukaryota > Viridiplantae > Streptophyta > Magnoliopsida > Poales > Poaceae > Triticum > Triticum aestivum. Next base: position 347,836,382 of record NC_057804.1, on the reverse strand, counting down.
GCGGGGATCCACAAGCTCCACTCGAGACCAGTCGTCGGAGCTTGAGGGGTGCCCCGTGGGCAAGACCAGCCGGGGGTGGACGCGCCCAGCATCAACCAAGACCCACTTGCTCCTGAAGCCCTCAATCCTTTTCCCGGGATTCGAAATGGCGATGGAGCTGCCGTACGCGACGAAGCTCGCACACGCAGAGACGGAACCACGAGAGGTCCGGAGGGAGAAGTAGTGGCGCAGCAGGGCCACTGAGGGCTTCACCCCCACGTGAGCCTCGCAATAGTAGGCGAAGATTGCCAGAAGGAGGACAGAGTTGGGGTGGAGGTGCAGAGCTTGAAGGTTGTAATGGCAGAGGACAGAAAAGAAGAACTCAGAGAAGGGAGGCACCAGACCGGCGACAATGGCGCTCACGAAGAGCGGATAGAAGGTGCTCCCTTGGCCCTCAGGGAGGGCAGAGCCGGCCTTGAACACCTTCGCCCCGTCGACGCCCTGCGCCGCTGCCATCTGGCGCACCCGGGCAAGGCTCGCCTCCGACACGTTCGGCGAGTCCAAGGCGGACGAATACCAAGCTCCGGCCGGGGCCTGGCGAGGCGCCATGTCTGGCTAGGGCGCGCGGGTGGAGTAGATCTGGAGATTTCGAAGGAAGGAAGGAGAGGCGCAAGAAAGGGGATCTGAGCAGCAACTGGAGAGAGCAAAGGAGGCAGAGGGCAGATGCCGCTCCTTATCAACTCGCGCGGTTGCGGAGACGCCCACGTCCAATCAACCGCCACGCGGCGCCCAAGGCCGCAGGCTGTTAGGGCCCGCGACGCTTCGCACTTGCCCTTTCGCCTCTCTGCTCGGCCAAGTCCGGGCGCGCCTTGGGCCCGGGGGCTACTGTCGGCGTTCTGGGAACGGGGGTCCCCAGACTTGCCTGCCTGCGGCCTGCGGCGTGGCTCAAAGGGGGCCCAGCACGGCCCATCTTCATCAACACAAGCTCAAGACCCTCGCGAGGGGCCAAGCCTCGCGGGGCGGACGACAAGGAGCTTCCTCAGGCACGGCCTCGTCAGGCTGGCTCACGAGGAGGCGGAGAGTTCAAGGCGGGGTACCTCGCGAGGTGCCCATGACGCAAGCCATGACGACCAAGGGCGCCAGCCGGGCGCCAGCCCGCGCAGTGTCCTTCTTTCCTCTTTGGTGCAAGGGGAGCAAGCGCAGGCGAGAGCATCAAGCAAAGGCATCCATTTCGGTGCAACAAGACCAAGACCAGTCCAACGGCAGGATGGAGGTCACCGTGGAGCCCAAGTCGGCGTCACCACCAGAGCCTTTGACAGGCGAGGACCAACTTTAGTCAGGATAAGTGTACTAGATGTTCCCCTTCAAATTGGCCAATTGTTGGCGCCCTTCCCGCTCAATATTTGGGAAGAGGCCCAGGGCCTTTGCCTATAAATAGGACTAGCCAACCGCAGGGTGGAGGCATCTGGATAGGAATCTGGGGATAAGATAGGCATCTAGAATCAACCCCTCCAAAGGGACAACGCCACTACAAGAACAGACCCTCGCGAGGCTGTTCTTCCTTGTATTGTTCATCATCATCCCAAGAGGCAATCCACCACGCCACACACAGGAGTAGGGTATTACACCACAATGGTGGCCTGAACCAGTATAAACCCTGTGTCTCTTGCATTGTTCTTCTCGTAGTTTAGATCTTAGCGATTCGGTGAGGAACAGGTAGGTAGAAGGCGAAACCTCCACGCGCACCCCAGCGTTTGAACCTCAAGGGTCTGCCGGAACCCTAAATCCGGCAGCAAAACTCATGGAATGTTGAGCATCTCTGCAAGTTCTACCCGTAAGGCATGGCTGTCGGGCCCTGCCCGGTAGCCACCGTTTTTTACAGGCCTTGCCTCATTTGCATGTAACCCCTTGTACAAAGCCAGGCGATGACCCCGAGCACCAGAGAAATAAACGAAGCGCTGGGGGGGCCCCGACCAAATTGCATGCATGCATGAGCATTCCAAGAGCATTGCATAAGCATAGCATGAGCATTTTCATGTGCATATAGATAGGATTGCATCTTGCATCATTCTCATCTGCATGAAGATGCAGGTTCCTACTATGAACTTGGCTTCTAAAAGGAGTTGGGGAGATGGACCAGCACTGCGATCCGCGGCAAGCCAAATAGATAAGTTCAACCTCTTTTCCATAAGTGCTTTGTAAGTTGAACTTGTGCATGAGAAAAACTCGCCGCTCCTCAAAGCTTAGGTGCTCCTACTTTTGGATCAAATGTTGCTTCAGCCTGGGTGGTCGCAGTGGCCTTTGATTAAAAAGGGTTGGCGGGGGGCTGGTCCCTTTATTTTTTCGCCCGGTAGACTCCGATCCCCGGGAACAAAATAAAAAGGGTACCGGCAGGATAGCATGCCGGGGAAGACTCGTTTATTTAAACTAAAGAGGCATCCCACCTCTACATGGATATACACATGCACGAGTTCCCGACAAGGCTCATCTTTTTCATTAATATGTCGATCATACAAGTACAAGCCTTACAAAACACAAACATGGACTCTAGAGATTACATTATTTGAATTAAAAATTTGGCAATAGCCTACATATTTAAGATTGAAAAAGATAAGTGCCCGCGATCCCCTTTCTTGTCCCTCTCCTCCTAGGCACGGTGGTAGAAGGCGAAAGGAGCAAAAGGAGTGCCTGGGCAGAAGCCTAGCCTGACCGCGTCGAGCTTCAGGAGAGACAACCCGGCGGGGACAAGAAGACGTGGAGAACGCATCAATGGAGAGCATGGCGGGGACGACCCGACAACCACAGCCACCAGGACCAGTAGGGCGCGACAAGGCTAACAGAGTTGGAGCCCAAGAGGAAGCCTGTCGGGGTCCAGCTGGGAGACCACTGGAGGAAGTCGGGAAGCACCACCCCCACCTCTGCATCCAACTCCCTTGCAAATCGCCTTGCCGGGGAGGAGATGCAGATGCAAATGATGGTGATGCCGGCTGATGAAGATGGTGCGGTCGGCACTCAGCCAGAGTCAGAGTCGTCGCCCTCCTGCCTGCTGCCGTCGTCATCACCGTCACTGTCGTCCTCGTCACTTTCGCTCGGGGAGGAGTTTTCATCATCGGTGGAGCTCTCCGCGCAGCACCCTAAGTGAATTCCTGAGTGCCTGAAGATCTTGACGGAGAGGAGGCCGCTCTCCATTAATATAAACTGGAGAACGTGCCCCTCCGACAGGCTATGGGCTCGGGCAAAGGTCTTCCAGCCGTGGAGGAGCTACATGACATGAGGAGCAGGGAAGTTGACATCGACCCACATGCCGCCATTCCCAAAACCCCTCATGTGCAGCCTCAGAGTGCGTGGCAGTTCAAGCTGCATTTCCCGTGCAAATGGGGTAGGGAGATGGAGGTGTCCGCATGGAGGCTTGTACAGCCTGATGACAAACTCTTGAGGTTGATCTCCGACATGGCCTTCCATCGGGGGAGGAGCCGCCGGTGGGGGCGCGGCCAAAGCACCGCCCCGTCCTCCTCTTCCTCAAACGCCACAACAGCCATGACCTCGCCCCTCCCTCCGGCTCTTGCAGCGGGTTCCGAAACCACGGGGTCCAGTGGAGGGGGTATACACTGTCGAGCAGAAGCTCTTGTTGCTGCTGTTGGAATACCACTGCGTCCTCGTCCTCTCACCATGGCGAGTGAAGAAAGATTATAGAGGAAGAAGAAGCAGGTGTGTATGAAGACGCACTAGTATAGCCCCCTCTTATAGAAGGATGACGCGGGGGGCTGACCTCTCGCTCAGGGGGCGACCATTCCGGTCCTCCAATGCAACCTCCCTACCCGTCGAGTGGCTCAGGGAATCAGGATCGACCAGCTACTCCAACCAGTGGCGCCTGATTTTCTACCATGGCACTCGCACCTGTGCTCTCCACATTGACCACCTACCCCTCCTAATGCATGGAGCACATGTGGCGGGTGCGCCCTAAGCAGGGGGCAAGTGGGATGGTAGTTTTCCTCCCATGGTGTGGGGCGTGGGCGTCCTGCGGGCCATGATCTGAGTTTTTCCTGTAACCTTGCACGCGACGCGTGGGAAAACCGAAAACTGGCCCAGGCTCAAGAATAATGAAGAAGAAAAGAAGACCTCAAGGGGCCAGCCTCTTCGGCACCCCTGCATGTGCACTTATTAGGGACTACCCCAACGACACTCGGCACACGATTAGGGCAGGCCCGGGGGCTTCTGTCAGTGCAACAAACCCTGGGTCTGTTGCCTAGACTATGCACAGGCACGTGAACAAGATTATAGCATCAGGCCATGCCAGAGTACAAGAGACCAAGATCTTCGAAGGACCAACATGCAGAACAAGAGGACCAAGGTCGAGCCAGAGAAACAAGATACCACCAGGAGAAAAACCTCCCTTGCCGGGCAGACAAGCTCAGCGAGGGCGGGGTCGCCCCCGGAAGAGAACATCCAAGACGTCCCAGCAGGGCCTGCCGGGACTCACGGAGGCAAAATCCACCTCACCAACCACTCCGCCATGACCCACGTCATCAATCAGTGCGGTGTCAAGCCGCAAAGTGATTAAGTGGCAGCCATTCGCCACATGGCAGCCTCTTTCTACAGGAAATACCTACAGATGACACCCGTCCTGTGGCGTGTCAAGCAAGCAGGCGTGAAGCTGGCAAAATAGCCTGGCAAGCAAACAACGATATGACGTTGAGCGGCGCATTTAATGCGCTCTGTCAGCCTACAGAGTTAGGTATGATAGCACTATTTGCTATCTTATCAGTGCATAATGACTAATTTTCCATCGTGGCAACCCCTTAATCTATAAAAGGAGGCCCGTGGCAACCGTAGAGAGGGGGTTAGAAGGTTGGAGGCCCACACATTCATACAAGGGTAGCCACTGTCGCCCATAGGCAACCCTGCCAGGCAATTGTACTGCGCTCCACCACCATTTTTCCACCATCAATCCACCAAAGCATGAGTAGGGTTTTATGCCTCACGGCGGCCCGAACCTGGGTAAAATTGCCCATGTGATTTCTGCCGTGCTGCCCCACGCTCTTCTGCTCTTTGTGTGACGTGACATCCCACTTTCTGAACCAGCAATGGACCCTTGGTACCATAGGTGGCTGTGGTTTCCCACGACAAAGGGTGATGAAGTTATTGCTATATTCAGACATCATTCGATCATGAAAAAGTTTGCATCGGAAATTAAGATGACCAATCCAATTGCAAAGTTCACGAGTAATGGGATGAAGAGAGCATAATTTGTAGAAAATGCATCTATCACTTTAAGCCACCTATTCATTTTCTCACGTTTATGCTTCTTAAAAATCTATCATCCCTATAAATGTTGGTGTGGGCGACCATCTATGGGGCCATCTAGCCCCTTTTGGCTCAGCTAGGGAATGCACAAAACGCAAAGAGGAAGACCAATAGAAGGCACATGGATCTTTACCTAGGTTCGGGCCACCTTTGAGGTGTAAAACCCTACTCCTACCTTGGTGTATTGGAAGTGTGCGTGCACAAGTACAAGGAGCGCTTTTCCCCGGCAAGGTGCAAGGAGAGGGCAGCTATGCGTGCAAGTTTGCATAGAGTTGAATCAAGTTTGAACCCTTGTAAAGGTTGCTGTGGCCCTCCTTTTATAGCTCAAGGGGTTACCACAGTGGCAAAATAGTCATTATCTAGTGATTAGATAGCGAATAGTGCTATCATACCTAACTCTGCTAGTTAGGACAAAGAGCATTAAATGCATCATAATGTGTTGTGAGGAGGAGGAGCCCCGACAAGGTTGTTGCACTATTTACCTAGCTAACTCCTATTAACTTGACACACTATCTGCACAGGTGTCAATAAGGGTAGATCTCCTTCCAGCATGATGACATGTGCGTGACAAGCTTCAACTAACTGCCTGCGGGCTCGACACGTCACCGATCGGTGACTAGCTGCTCGGTGAGGTGGAGCGTTGGCAGCTGGCGGGAGCTTGCCGGCCATAGAGCTTGTCGGGCCTTCTCCTTGCTAGTTCGGTCTTGCCGGCAAGGACTGCTTTCAGTGTTGATCTTGGCGCTTGTCGTGCTCTTCTTCTTAGCCAAGCAGATCAACTTGGTCTTGAATCTTGGTCTTCTTGATGCGCTCCTTGATCTCTCAAAGAGCAGCTTCTCTAGCCTCAAAGCCTTCTCTGTGTTTTATACTTAGAGTTGGCTCTTCTCGGCAAACCTAGTTGTCGGGGAGCCTCCACTACCTGTGCATAAGTCTGGGGTACTAAGGACCCAGTTCTTACTGCACCGACAGGAGCCCCCGGGCCTGGGCCAAACGCGCATGTGAGGCATCGTTGGGCTAGGCCCAAAAACATGCACAAGCACACATGGCACGGAACAAATGCCATTTCTTCTTTCGCCTGATGCACATCCACTCAGCATATTAAATGCGGGTCGTGGGAACGTGCACTGGCTGTGGTGGTGCGCCTGTAAAAAGGCGCCGCTAGGGTATACATGGAAGAGCCAGCCCCTCCCCCGTGCCTTCCCCTTAAAAGGCAATCGCGAGGAGGCACTGCTCATTCGCCCCTGCTTTCCCTTGCTTCATCTTCATCTTTCTTTTCTCTGCCCCTAGCATGTTTTTCTTTCTGCTGATTGGCCTTGCCACGACGCCCTCCTCGACCACCTCGACCCTTCTTGCCAGATCCACCTGTACCTTCTTGGGCCTTCTCCTTGATGCGCTTCTCATAATTAGCCTTTTGCTTTTCAACCAGCTGTTCAACTTGTCGGCACTCTTGGAGGTCGTGACCCTTGGTACGGTGAATCTTGTAGTATGCCCCGCCAGTCTTGCCTGCTTTCTTGCCCGCTATAGCTACCTGACGACTAGTGCACACGACAGCTTCTTGGCCACAGCTCTCTGTTTTGGTTTTCTTGGCGAAACTAGAGGTGCCGGACCCTTCCACGGCCATAACCACCATGCCCTTGCGCTTCCCATTGCGCTTCTGGTCTTTCTTTTTCAGGGTGGCGGCATCATCGTCCTCAGAATCAACTTCAGCACTACATCTTCCCCGGAAGCCTTCTCCCCTCCTCAACACGAGCACATTTGTTCGCCAACATTTAGAGCTTGTTGAGGGTCTTCGGCAGCCGCATGTTCATCTTTTCCTGCATCTTGCAATTGCGCATGTTCATGTGGAACATGGCAATCACACCCGCATCATGCACGTCTGGTATGTTGCGATGTACACGACTGAATCTTTGTATATATCCGTGTAGGTTTTCTCCAAAGCGTGTCGATCCTGCACTTCACGTTCAGCTTTAGAAGCAAGATGGAATAAACGAGTGATATTATTATATTCCTTATATTTTATAATGGTCTGAATCTCTTTATTTAATCCACCCATAAAACATGCAAGCTTAGCTTCGTTATCCTCAACAATAGCACATCTAATCATACAAGTTTGAAATTCCTGATAATATTCCTCTACAAAAAAATTTCCTTGTCTTAAATGCTACATTTTTGAAGCAATTCACGTTGATAATATGGTGGAACCCAATGAGTATGCATAGAAGTTTTCAAAGAAGCCCAAGTAGCAGGGATATTATCATGATATAATTTACAATGTTCAGACAACAAAACGGAAGCAAAATTAGTGAATTCACAAACAACAACAGCAACACGTCTCTCCTCAGGATATTGTAAGCATGTGACACATTGTTCAGTTTCTAACTCCCAAGTAAGATATACAATAGGAATGTATCTACCGTCAAACGGTTGAATATTTAATTTTAGTTTAGGAATATGGTCATAATCTCGTACCTGAGGTGGTGCTGCAGCCCTACCGTTGCGATTATATGCCTGGGGTCGACCTTCTGGTGGTGGTGCTAGTGGTTGCACGTAGTTCTGATTTTGATCAACCTCATCCTCGTAATAGTCCTCCACCTTTGAAGTAGCAGCCGGAGCTATAGAAGCATCAACAGTAGTAGCAGCGGTACCAGAATTTTGTCCAAGCTCAAGAGTAACAGGCCCGCTCGGCAGAGGGCTGTTTCGCGACGTGGAGGTTGCCGGAGCTACAGAAGCATCAACAGTAGTAGCAGCACCACCAGAATTTTGTCCATGATCAAGAGGAACATGGCCCGCTCGGCGGAGGGCTGTTTCGCGATGTACTTCATCAAACTTGGTATCCAACTTGATGTCAATTGTCTTCTCAACTCATAAATCATCTCGAGTGCCTGACGTCTTCCACCTATTGACTCAATATTTGCTGAAATTTATCATGAAGCTCCTTCTTTGTTATGTTCTCCAAGTCAATAACGTCAGCTTGTGGTCCTGCCATCATTAGCAGCAGTAGAAACACAAAAGAATATGATCCTATAGACTACTAGAAAGTGGCAGTGTGTCACAAATCCGTCAAGCAAATCTCAAATTCTTACCAGTTCTTACCCAACAGTAGGTGGTGATCGGCAACCATTGTAGTCAAAAACTCTCAAAGCTTGGATAGAGCGATTACCAGGGAGAGTTAAATGCACGACGTAGATGTATGTAGGACTGGGAAGGCTTATAATATGGTAGCAAAAAGGGTCAGCAATAATCAATTCAGAGATGCAAAGTTGAATAAACGCTCAACGACGGTATTGTTCTGGTCCTAGGGTAGACCATGCTAGAGACGTGAGCCTAGAATACTAACAAAATCATAGCGCTGCATGTATACAAGGGAAAAGCACACTCTGAATTTTTTTTGATGTTTTTTTTGCGCTCTTATTTTGGAAACCAAGGTTGAATAAACCAACAAGGGAAAAGCACACTCTGAACAGCAAAAGATTGATGGAATTCGAAACCTACCCAAACAAGGAAACACAAATCTAAAAACAGATGAATCTCAAAAGTAAACCTAATATGAGATGGACTCAGAGTAGTGGTGGTATATGGATACAGATCGGTGGTGGTATATGGACTCGGATCGGTGGTGGTATATGGAAGTGGGTCGATGGTGGTATATGGGCTCGGGTCGGTGTTGGTATATGGACTCGGAGCGGTGGTGGATAAGCAGTGATGCTAGATGGCAGGGGATATGTATCTGGTGTGGTGGTGGTATATGGCAGTGGATGATGATGCGTGCGGCAGCGGCATCAATACCTGTGAACAGAACTCGAAACTCTAAAGGACTAGACGCTAAGACCAGCAACTAGACACAACGATGCAACCGCAAATTCAACAAAGCAAATACAGAAAAGATTATGCAAGGGCTCAGACTGGTTTGGATATGATGAACTAAGCCTAATATTTTTTTGGCTTTTCGTGGACTGTAGGTATGAAGAACATACTCAATCTAAACTACGAAAATCTGTAAAATCTCACCGAGCAACCTTGAAATCTGATACCACTTGATAGAGGCAAGGGTGTCCTGACGTTTCGATGAGATAGCTATCACTGTGGGAGTCGACTTTGATGATCCGACTATGAACATGCGAAGACATCGCGCCTTAGCAATCGCTAAACCAACTTCGGAGCGGTTATTGACCACGCTGGAGCAAGATCAACCTGATCGCGAGGGTTTATTCCCTGGGAGCAAATGAAGAACAAGCAAGAAACTGAGATTGCAATCTAGATATTGAAAATATAGGATGAAAGCTTTATTGATCAAGATGGGGTTCTGTGACGTCTTGACATGGTCGTTGACCACAAACGAAGTACACGAAGTTGCAGCTATGGCGAACTTTTAATCTAAACAAAATCCAAAGTCTAAACGACACCCTAAGGGCTGTATATATGGAGGAAGAGGGGGGAATTTCATGGCCCTTGGGGAAGGAGTCCGAAACCAACCCTATCTCTTGTTCCCACACATACGGACTCCGAAAACTGCCTATACTCAAGTATTTCGAAATTACATGGGCCTCGCCCTATAATAAGGTAACGCAACACCTATAATAGCCTTTGGACGAAATTTAGGAAGTGACATCTTGTATATTTCATCCAAGCCTTCATACACTCATTATGATGGCTTCAAAGTCCTGAAATCATCACTTGAAACTCTAGTCTTGTTTCCCTCGCGCATGCCATCATCTCCATGCTTGATCTTGCTCAAGTGATCACCCCTCTTGTCCAAGCTAGGCCCTTCATTTGTAAGCAAAACAAATGTATCCAATTTAGGCGGCATCGTATTCTCATGAAAATTAGAATCATTACCAAGAAACGGAAGTACCTGATAATTTAATTGGCGTGCGCGATCTCTAGTAGTATATGTGGCAGTAGGGGTTGTGGGTGTAACAATCGTAATGATGTCCTCATCATCCTCCCCTTCTTGAAATGAAGTCGTCCTCGACGGGAGCTCATCAGCCTCACCCAAATAAGGCTTCAATCTACAATGATAAAAGTGGGACTAACCCCAAAATCTGCAGGTAGCTCAAGTCTATATACATTATCATTTATTTTCTCTAACACCTTAAAAGGACCATCAGGACGTGGCATTAGCTTTGATTTGTGCAAATGAGGAAATCTATCCTTATGCAAATGTAACCAAACAACATCTCCAGGTGCAAACACAACAAGTTTTCTACCCTTATCTCCAGCAAGTTTATATTTAGCATTCATACGCTCAATGTTTTCCTTAGTTAACTCATGCATTTTTCAAATTAATCCACCATGTTGTTTAGCATCAAAATTAACCTTCTCCGAAGATGGAAGAGGCAACAAATCAATAGGTGCACGAGGTAGGAAACCATACACAATTTCAAAAGGGAACATATTTGTAGTAGAATGCAATGAACGATTATAAGCAAATTCAATATGAGGCAAGAATTCTTCCCACATTTTCTTATTATTCTTCAAAACAAACATAAGCATAGTAGACAATGTACTATTGAATACTTCAGTTTGTCCATCAATTTGGGGGTGACAAGTAGTACTAAAAAGTTGTACGGTAGACTCCGTGTCCGGAGACGGCTTGATACGTTCGTTCCCGCAGACGGCTTAGTAGCGCATACGGTACCGAAGGCCAACTTTCAGCCACAAACCTCCACGTGGCTGTCCAGCAAGTGAGAGCAAAAGCTGGAGGTCACCCCACACAAAAAACGCGAGGGAGGAAATGGCTTGGGCAACCCAGTCATTTCCTTTATGATGTCTACTCGGTCGACTTTGCTCATGTAGTTCGAGTATTGTATGCTCCACTCCGCGGAAATTCTTCCCAATAGGTACAGACTGGCTCCTGACTTTCTAGCTAGCAAGAGGCAAAGCCAAAGAGTGGAGGGGACATGAAAAATAATGAAGGGGGCTCGGACGAAACCGAGTCGGCACCCTCTGCATAAAACTTGCACTGCTAAAAACAAACATTCGATATATCTGCGTGGACTAACCTTGTCTTTTGCACGATCATCTCTGTGGGGAACCTCCTCCTCACCCGTAGGCTCAGATGCTACACCCAGTGGGTGCACCGGTGCACCCCGCTGGGAAAGCGCTCCGCTGATTGCAGGCCTGACACCGGCTGCAACTGGCATCTCCGACGCCACCATCTGCTTCATTAACAACAAGACCCTTCACCCGACTTTTCAAGTCGTCTGGAGGCTCGGAGGCTACACCCAGTGGGTGCGCTCGCGGGCACCCACTCAACCGGAGGACTCTGTGTCCACACCCGGCAGGGCCCCGTGCCCATTAGCTAGTGGACTCCGTGTCTGTGCCCGGCACCCTCGACATCACCATTGGCTTCATAGTCAAGCGTGAAGACCCTCTGCCCAACTTTTCTGAGTTGCCCGAAGGCTCGGAGGCTACACCCAGTGGGTGCACTTGCGCGCCCCCATTAGAAGCAAGACACGCCAGCTGCGCTCCGTAATCGGCTGTCATCTACATCTTCTGCTTCATCAATGCCTGCTAAAAACCCTCCGCCCAACTTTTCCTAGTTGCCCGGAGGATCGGAGGCTACTGTCAAGGGGATGACCCCTGAGTAGACCCAAGACGGCATATAACGCTTCAAAACAACGGGGCGGCCATCGCCCCGGTCCGGCTACCGGGCCGCCCTGATCGGCTCGCCACCTCGGATGCCTGGCCGGCTTGCCACCCGGTCGGCTCGCCACCTCGGCTGCCCGGTCGGCTCCCCGTCCAGCTGCTCCAGCCGGCCTACTATGCAAAGTCAATCATAGCTCCGACACGACACCGTCAAGACGGTCATACCGTGACCACTATTTCTGATTAAGCATACACTGTTCACTCTTCATACACGACATCATTTACAATGCTACTTGTCCCTGGGTACTAGTGTATAAAGTGACCTAGGGGAGCACTACCTTGGAGGAGAAGTCCTACCCTTGGCCAAGAAGGCACATACTTGGCCAAGGGGACAAGCAACCACTCACTAGCTAGTATAGAGCCTTGACTCTCAAGCACACACTACAAAAGCCACAAGGGCACTCACAAATGCCACACACTCATGGGCATACATGCCCAAGCACTCACGGCCACATAGGTCCATCTCTCATTCTCGCACTCATACTAGCACTCACATATATGAAGCTAGTAACCCATAGCTCTCATGTGAGATACAGCTCCAGGAGCACTCTATACTGTGAAATACCCCACATATATTTTAGACATGCAGGTAGGGGTGTTACCTCCCCTTGAGGGCCCTTTACCTAGGTAAATCACCACATATTGTTTGCCTAATCTCGTCCCTTGATGTCCACTGCAGCCTTGCCCTCACCACAAGCAACCCTGTGGCATCTGCCATGACGCGAATCCCCCCGCGAGATAACCACGATAGGTACCTGCCAACAACGGGCATTGGCTCATCGACGGTTGGACCGTTGTGCTGGTCAGATTGACGACGTGCCTCCCGGTGGCATTCAATTGGTGGTACGAGCATCTTCTGCTCTCCTGTCCAGCAACACCTGTCATTGATCTTGCCATGTATGCGGATCTAAAGAAGCCATCGATGCTTCGTCGGGCTCAGCAGTTCATTGGGTTCGTTGCGGCTACTGATGCTGCTGCCGGGGTTGTTGCAACGGAGGCGACTACACCATTGGTGCACCACCTACAACATGGCCATCAGTTTGAGCTACTGGTGTTGTTTGTGGATGCCATGAAGGCTCCGCTAGCTGGCATTTGTTTGTTTATGCGAATCCAATCAAACTTTGGATAGTGGCTCTCCACTCATCCATCTTGTGTGCCGTTGGAGAGAAATTCAACAGCACTTGGGCTCGCGCCATCGCCTACGCTGCCATTGAAGGCATGTTTGAGAGTGTAGAACATGACATCGCTCGACTCCTAGCAGAGCCAGCAGTAGTGCCATTGTGGCCTTGCTGTCGTAATGTAGGTGCGACAACATGTTAGCATGGCAGTGGTGGCGCCTGAAGATCTTGAACCTGATCGACAGGTGTCTTGCCATGTGAAAGTTGTTGTGCATGATCGACAACACCGCTCGGCGTCATGTCATGCCCATCTCGCGAAGGACGCGGTGTGTGATTTGATGTTTTTTCCCTCGCCATTGCTGGAGTTGCTGCAGCAGGAGGATCCCAGCTTGCATCCGACAGGACGGTGTTGCTCTGTTGCCTGCTCTCGCCGATGCGCTGAGGAGGCGGGAGTTGCGTGTCCGCGCCGCCCACACCGTTGTTCCTGTCTTCGCTAGAGGGTCATGGAAGATGGCTGCCTCCACCACCCGCTCCCGCTGCAATGGGTGAGGGAGTCTTGGATTAAGGGGTCCTCGGACAGCCGGACTATATACTTTGGCCGGACTAATGGACTATGAAGATACAATATTGAAGATTTCGTCCTGTGTCCGGATGGGATTCTCCTTTGCGTGGAAGGCAAGCTTGGATATTCGGATATGTAGATTTCCTTCTCTGTAACCGACTCTGTGTAACCCTAGCCCCCTCCGGTGTCTATATAAACCGGAGGGTTTAGTCCGTAGGATAACAACAACAAAAAACATATCATAGGCTAGCTTCTAGGGTTTAGCCTCTATGATCTCGTGGTAGATCAACTCTTGTAATACTCATATCATCAAGACCAATCAAGCAGGATGTAGGGTATTACCTCCATCGAGAGGGCCCGAACCTGGGTAAAACATTGTGTCCCCTGCCTCTTGTTACCATTAGCCTTAGACACACAGTTCGGGACCCCCTACATGAGATCCGTCGGTTTTTACACCGACATTGGTGCTTTCATTGAGAGTTCCACTGTGTCGTCGCGGTAAGGCTTGATGGCTCCCTCGATCATCTTCAACGATGCGGTCCAGGGGGGAGGTTTTCCTTCCCGGATAGATCTTCGCATTCGGCGGCTTCGTACTACGGGCCAACTCACTTGGCCATCTGGAGCAGATCGATAGCTACGCCCCTGGCCATTAGGTCAAGTTTGGAAGCTTAAACTATACTGCCGACACCCGCGGAGACTTGATCTTCGACGGACTCGAGCCCATGACAGGTGCGCCAAACAGTGACGACGGGCATGACTTTGATCTGCCGTCAGGCAGTATTTGGGAGATCGCACCCATGTTGGCGCCGGGAATCAATCCGGAGCAGATCACGCCTTTCGAGGATGGGTGGATGGACCCCGCCATGGAGGCCGCACACTCATCGGCGTCGGAGCCGAATACTGATCCCACCTCCTGTGAGAGTGGTGTCATCAGACCCTTGGACTCATCTCCGGCTACAGGTCTGAACCGCGTGCGTCCGTGCCTGTTGAATCTGATTGGGCACCAGTCATGGAGTTCACTGTCGCGGATATTTTTCAGCGCTCGCCCTTAGGTGATGTGATGAACTCATTAAGGTCTCTTTCCTTGTTAAGAGATTCCTGGCCGAACTATGTTCGCCTCGAGTGGGAAGCCGATGACGAAGAAATTCGTTCCCCACCCACCACCCACTTCATAGCCACCATCGATGACTTAACCGACACGCTCGATTTCGACTCCGAAGACGTCGACGGTATTTACGACGACGCATGAGAAGAACAGGAACCACCGCCCACTGGGCGCTAGACCGCCACCTCATCATACAATATATACATGGTGGACACACCAAAATAAGGCGATGGTGACGATACAATGAAGGATAATCCCCTCGATAAGCCACCAAAGCAGCGCCATAGACGCCGCTCTAAATCCCGCCACAGTAAAAACAGCGGCAACAACGCAAGAAACAATAACACCCCGGTTGATCCCAAAGGAAATGACGACCCCATGGACCCAGCGATGGAGCAGGGTGAGCCATAGGACGGTGAAAATAGTCCGAAGCCGACGTTAGATAACGCCGATCCTGAGGGTAAAATTCAACAACCCGTCTCCGGAGAGGAGAACAACTCAGACGATGATGCACTCATCATCGCAAAAAAACTCTGGGAACAAGAGAACCTCCACAGAAGGCTTATCACCACTGCGAGGAGCCACTACGAGGAGCCTAAAGAAAGAGAAGCAAAGGCTTAAGGCCGCGCAGGATACGCTCAACCGCAGGTGGAACAAAGTGCTCAACACTGAAGAAAAATATGGCGATGAACGCCACACAAAGAGCTATCCAAAGCGCAAGCTGCTGCCCGAATTCGACGACGAGGCCGTAGAGCCCACTCAGCCGAAAATGACCGATCAGCCAGACCAACCACCCCGTGGCCGTGACAAGATGGCTAATGATGCCGCCCACAAGTCAGCACACGATTTACGTGAGCTCCTGGACATAAAGTCCGGTATGGCCAGATCCATCTACGGATCTAGGAAGCGCGCCCCGACACAGGATCAGAGATACCGAAGCGATCACATCGATCGAACACCAGCTAGGAATCAGAACCGAACACAATAACCGTCGACAGCATGCCACGACACAACCAAATACAGGGGTGCCGCACACCCCCTGTGCTTCACCGATGAGGTACTGGATCATGAATTTCTGGAAGGATTTAAACCCATGAATATAGAGGCATACGACGGAACTACAGACCCTGGGGGTCTGGATCGAGGACTTTATCCTTCATATCCACATGGCTCGCGGAGATGATCTCCATGCCATTAAATACCTACCCCTCAAATTAAATGGACCAGCTCGGCACTGGCTGAAAAGCCTTCCCGAAAACTCAATTGGAAGTTGGGAAGAGCTCGAGGATGCTTCCAGGGCCAATTTTCAAGGAACCTATGTCCGACATCTGGACGTAGACGACCTAAGTCACATAATTCAACAGCCCGGAGAGTCAGCCCGAAGGCTCTAGAACAGATTCCTTACTAAGCAGAATCAAATAGTCGATTGCCCGGACGCCGAAGCCTTAGCGGCTTTTAAACACAGTATCCGGGACGAATGGCTTGCCAGACACCTTGGCCAAAAAAAGCCGAGGACGATGGCAGCCTTAACAAGCCTTATGACCCGCTTTTGCGCGGGCGAGGACAGCTGGTTCGCCCGTAGCGGCACCAGCGACCCAAGCACATCTGAAGTCAGGTATGACAACGGGAAGTCGCGCCGCAACAAAAACAAGCATTGAAACAATAATGATAGCCCAGAGAACATGAGGTCAATGCCGGATTCAGGGGCTCTCAACCCGGTCAATAGAAGAAGCCATTTAAAGGCAGCAGAGATGGACCGTCTAGCCTAAACAAGATTCTAGACAAATTATGTCAGATTCACGGCACCCCCGAAAAACCTGCAAACCACACCCACAGAGAGTGTTGGGTTTTCAAACAGGCCGGCAAGCTGAATGCCGAACAAAAGGGGAGGGAGACGCCAAGTGAAGACGAGGACGAGCCTCGTCAGCCGAACACTGGAGGACATAAAAAATTCCCACCAGAAGTCAAAACAGTGAATATGATTTACGCAACTCGCATTCCAAAGAGAACGCGCAAACGCGCACTTCGAGATGTATACACTGTTGAGCTCGTCGCCCCAAAATTCAATCCCTGGTCGGCCTGTCCGATCACCTTTGATCACAGGGACCATCCGACTAGTATCCGGCATGGAGGATCAGCTGCCTTGGTGCTCGACCCAATAATTGACGGATACCATCTCACACAAGTCCTTATGGACGGCGGCAGTAGTCTAAACCTGATATATCAGGACACTGTCCACAAAATGGGAATATACCCCTCAAGAATCAGCCTAAGCAACACTACCTTTAAAGGAGTAATACCAGGCGTCGAGGCCCACTGTACAGGCTCTCTAGTACTAGAGATTGTATTCGGTTCTCCCGACAACTTCAGAAACGAGGAATTAACCTTCGACATTGCTCCATTCTGAAGCGGCTATCACGCACTACTCGGAAGAATGGCCTTCACTTGTTTTAATGTAGTACCGCATTACGCCTACCTCAAACTTAAGATTCCCGGTCCACGCGGCGTCATCACAATTAGCGGAAATACAAAGCATTCCTTACGCGCGGAAGAATACGTGGCGGCTCTAGCAGCCGAACACTAAGTGGTCCCTCCAACCAGGACAAATGGTCGGTCGTCAAGACCACAAACACGGTTAGACGAGTCCGGTGCTCCACCCAATGTAACAACCCAGTTGGGATTTCCCCATAAAAGATGCTAGGGGCTGCGCACACAGGAGCCCATAGTTTGGCTCGACCCTATCAATACAATAGCATATTGCATTTTCATGGTTCAGTCAGACTAACACCTCGCACGAAGTCTTTCACCTGGGTTTTTTCTTTTCTTTTACAGATGATCATCGTGCTACACCCTTCCAAGATACGGCACAACGGAGATAAAGGCGCAGACGTGCAGTAGGGCTCCGCTCAAAGGTTTCTTTTTAGATTAAGACCCCGCGTAAACCTTTTTAATGTCTCTTGTTGCTTCTTCCCCTCCGGGAACTCTATACAACCGGGAGGGGTACTGGCGTTTTCGGTATTTTTGTCACACCAGACTACTACTCATACCTGGAAACTCATGGCTTATTGTCAAGGGCGTTATTCAGCCCAGTACAAATTATAAAGTCTGAATACCTTAGGGAGTGTTCGGTGTCGCGAGTTTGGCCTTATATGCATCAGCTCCGAATTATAGCCCCACCGTCAAACTCCCATGGCTAAGTGAAAGTGTTAAAGCTATATAATCCGATTGCCTGGTTCGCCGCGCCATCACCTCCTTAACGGACCAAGACGTTGGATCAAGTGTGACCACACGTTTTTTCGAACACCCCTGCATTATATGTGTGGGGGCTGAAGCGGACGACTGCAAACTTTCAGGTTATATACATACATAAACGGCCACACAGGAGGCATTATAATACTTTTGGGCAAAAGTATAAACACAACCTTTATAATAAAAATAGCAATGTCTTTACAATCGCGATACATGTCATTCGAACATGGCACTCTTCGAGCACTGTGCCTCTATTAAACGAGCGCCTTCTAAGACTTCTTCGAAATAGTGCTCGGCCGGGTCCTGGCCGTCCGCCGCACTCCGGGTTGCAATAGCGGTGGCTTCCATCCTAGCCCAATATGTTTTAACACGGGCAAGAGCCATCCGCGCACCCTCTATGCACGCCGACCTCTTCACATCATCGATATGCGACACAGCACCAAGGAGTTGTTGCACTAATCCAAAATAGTTGTCCGGCCTTGGTCCTTGTGGCCAAAGATGATCCACGACAGACCTCATAGCAAGCCCGGACAACCTGTGGAGTTCGGCCCATGCGGCCATCTTTTCATTCAATGGCAGCGGATGCGTCGGGGCACTGAACTACGACCAGAATAACCTCTCAGCCTTATGGTGTTTCCGATCTTTGTAAAACTCGGTCGCATCAGTAGCACTCTTTGCCAGGTCCGCATATGAGTCCGCTGCACTCCACAACTAATCCAGAGGGGCATACTTCGCATCTCCGAATTTCATCCGCAACAGATAGGGCTTTCCAGCCATGATATCTCTGGCTTCACAAAGCTCCTCCCTCATCCCCCTCATTTCAGAGCGGGTTTTCTTGGCTGCCTCCAAGGCCTTCTTCAGGTCAGCCGCTTTTGCTTGATTGTCCTTTTCAAGGAGCTCACGGCGGTTGGCAGCATCTTCTAGCGCGGTAGCCATCTGGGCTATCTTTTCTTCGCTCCGGCGATGAGTAGCCTGTTCGGCTCTTAACTCCTCGACCGCCTTCAGAGCGGCCGCATCACTTATCCGGGCTTGCTCCTTGGCTCGGGTAAGCTCTGCCCGAAGGGTCTCCACGGCAGCAGCTCCATCTGTAGTCGCAGCATATTATAGATACTAGCATAATGCTCCTCTTACAAATTTGCTGACAAGCCGAATACACATACCCTGGGCCTCGTCAAGCCGCTTGTTAACAAGCGCGATGTCGGCATCAGCCACATCCAGCTGCCGCTTTAGTTCGGCAAAAGCAGCAGATCGGTTGGTCGCCGGACCCTTAGCCACCGGCACATAAAGCAGCGCGCTTATTACCAGAGACTACGATCCTCTGTTCGCCATGTTGATGGCAACCAAGCCTCAGGGGCTACTATCTATAGAGAGCACACTTAGTATGTGCGGAACCATCAAAAATACATTTTTTGCGTACCTCAAAGCCTCTCAGTAGACTCGTAAAAGCTTCATTCAAACCGCTTTTCGCGGATGAAATCCTCTCAACCACCGTGCCCATTAAGGCACGATGTGTCTCTAAGATGGCCGCTCACTCCAGAAGGCCCATTAGTGTGTCCGGCTGTGTGCCAGACAAT
Organism: Triticum aestivum; assembly: GCF_018294505.1. Lineage (NCBI taxonomy): Eukaryota > Viridiplantae > Streptophyta > Magnoliopsida > Poales > Poaceae > Triticum > Triticum aestivum. The sequence continues at coordinate 347,816,846 of NC_057804.1, read as the reverse complement.
CCCAAACTCCTCCTGAAGCTCTCTTTGGGAGCCGGATACTCCAGACTCCGGGCAGCCGAAGTGTCAACTTCTGGCCTTGGTGGATCAGGAGAAATCCTCCGTGACGACACCTCGTGGTCATCCACCCCATGTGATGGGGAGGCAGGGGGAGGCGTCTCTCTCTCAATCATCTCCGGAGGAAGATCCCTCGAGGACGAACTCTGCGGAGAAGGGCTACGAGTCGGACTACAACAAATATGTTTCGGTCATTATTCTCAGAGACAAAACAGGATATGTCTACCAAAGTATTCTTTCACTTACGGCTCGGTGGAGGGCCGGCCCCCTTGTGAGGTTTTCTTCCCTCGTCTAGAAGCCTCCATTTCCAAATCATCGGAGGCGACCCTTTTCTTACCCTGAGGAGAAGGGATTTTAGATTCCCCTCCCCGATTATCCTCCTTCGCGGAGGCACCTACTCCTCCAATCTGGATGTGTAAAAAACGAGACCCATCTATGGCTTCTCTATTCCTCCCCTCGTCTTCTCCCGATGGCACCTAATACGGCGCACCGTCAAGCATCCTGGTCAACAAAGTATTCGGCGAGCCTTTGGGAAGAGGGGCCGGACACCTAATCCTCTCCGCCTTCCTCAGCCAGTCCTGGCAGGGTGCAATTTTTAGAATGATGTTACAATAAACATTAAGGATGGTGTGTTTGGTAGCGGAATCACTTACTTGGGTATCTGGGCGGTTGCAATTGAGACCCATGTCCTCGGTGGTGTCCGAACACTTTATTCGTGATTCGAAGAATGACCCATACATCTCTTTGAGCGTCAGGCCGAAGAATTGTTGAACGGTTCGCGGTCCTTCCGGGTTGAACTCCCACATACGGAGAGGACGACTTTGGCAGGGCAGGGCTCAAGAAACCAGCATCACTTGCATCATCTTGACAAGATTGACATCCCTCTTGAGAAGGTCTCGGATGCGTCTTTGCAATGTCAGCACGTCGTTAGCCGGCCCCCAGTCCAGCCCCTTGTTGACCCACAACGCCAGTTGCGGTGGAGGGCCCGGGCGGAATGCTGGAGCAGCCACCCACTTTGTACCTCGGGGGGCGGTGATGTAAAACCACTCCCGCTGCCATAAATCAGAAGTCTCCACGAAAGAACCCTTTGTCCATGGGGCGTCAGCGCCTTTGCTTATTATTGCGCCTCCACACTCCACGTGACGCCCGTCGATCACCCTTGGCCTCACATTGAAGTTCTTCAGCCATAGGCCGAAGTGGGCGGTGATGCAGAGGAAGGCCTCACACACGACGATAAACGACGAGATGTGAAGGACGGAATCCGGAGCTAGATAATGGAAATCTAGTCCGTAGTAGAACATGAGCCCTCTGACGACGGGATCAACGCTAAAACCTAGCCCTCGGAGAAAGTGGGAGATAAAAACAACGCTCTCGTTGGGTTCGGGAGTGGGGACAACCTGCCCTTGAGCAGGTAGCCTGTGTGGAATCTCGGCGATGAGATACCTGGCCTCCCTAAGCTTCCGGATGTCTTCCTCTGTGACGGAGGAGGAGGCCATCCACCGGCCTTGAAGATTGGATCCGGACATGGTCGAAGGACTGAAGTGTTTTAGCTTGAGCCTTGGGTGTTGGAACTCGAGGTGCGGGAGGGGTAGGATCGAGCGTGGAAAGAAAAGGACAGGCCTTGGCCCCCTTTATAAAGATGACGAATATCAAGCGTCCCCCGCGTGGCCGTTTGGGACTTGCCTAAAATCGAGGAGTCATATTAAACAAACATGGTTGGGTTACCCACACCTGTATTGATGAGAATCCCGTGATAAGAGGGACACGATCTCTGCTTCGACAAGACATGCCAATAAAACCGCCTCGCAGTGCGTAGTGGTTGGTTGTGAAAACGATTCAAATAAAGAACGGACCGTGGCGTGATGTCATAAAAAGCTGTCGGCAGATTAGATTTGTGGAATATTATACTCTCTACGGTGGAATTTGGAATTTGTTTTGCAGAGCCAGACACGATCCTTGTGTCCTAAATCTTCTATGGAAGTATTCGGAGAAGGAACCCACCTTGCAATGTCAGAGACAATCTGCACGCCAGACTCCTCATCATTGAAGCTTGGTTCAGGGGCTAGTGAGGAATTCCTGGATTAAGGGGTCCTCGGGCAGCCGGACTATATACTTTGGTCGGACTATTGGACTATGAACATACAAGATTGAAGACTTCGTCCCGTGTCTAGATGGGATTCTCCTTTGCGTTGAAGGCAAGCTTGGATATTCAGATATGTAGATTTCCTTCTCTATAACCGACTCTGTGTAACCCTAGCCCCCTCTGGTGTCTATATAAACCGGAGGGTTTAGTCTGTAGGACAACAAAAAAAACATATCATAGGCTAGCTTCTAGGATTTAGCCTCTACGATCTCGTGGTAGATCAACTCTTGTAATACTCATATCATCAAGATCAATCAAGCAGGAAGTAGGGTATTACCTCCATCGAGAGGGGCCGAACCTGGGTAAAACATCGTGTCCCCTGCCTCATGTTACCATTAGCCTTAGACGCACAGTTCGGGACCCCCTACCCGAGATCCGCCGGTTTTGACATCGACAGTGGGCACAACGATCGTGCCAACTGCGCTGATCATGCCTACTGTAGCGGTCGCGTCATCCGCGACAGTGGCGCCGCCTGTGCCGCCGGCGAATGCGCCTGAAGGAACTTTGATGTGGAGGGTATCATCACCATGGTACCCTTCTTCTTGGGCTCCATGGATGATGAAAATGGCAATGAATCTTGATGTAATCAATGCACTGTCTTCTAGTCTAGGTTCACACCAGTGATCCCCCTACCTGGCGTGCCAAAGATGTTGGTTTGGACGACCATCTATGGGGCCATCTAGTCTGTTTCTGTTCAGCTAGAGAATGCACAAAACGCAAAGAGCAAGACCAATAGAAGATACATGGATCTTTACCCAGGTTCAGGCCACCTTTGAGGTGTAAAACCCTACTCCTGCCTTGGTGTATTGGAAGTGTGGGTGCACAAGTACAAGGAGTGCTTCCCCCGGCAAGGTGCATGGAGAGGGCAGCTACGCGTGCAAGTGTGTGTATAGTTGAATATGGTTCGAACCCTTGTAAAGGTTGCCATGGCCCTCCTTTTAAAGCTCAAGGGGTTACCATAGTGGCAAAATAGTAATTATCTAGTGATTAGATAGCAAATAGTGCTATCATACCTAACTCTTCTTGTGAGGACAAAGAGCATTAAATTCATCATAAGGTGTTGCGAGGAGGAGGAGCCCGGCAAGGTTGTTGCACCGCTTGCCTAGCTAACTCCTATTAATTGACCCGCCATCTGGACGGGTGTCGATAAGGGTAAATCTCCTTCCAGTGTGTTGACACGTGCCCGCAAGCTTCACCTAACTACCTGTGGACTTGACACCTCACCGATCAGTGATTAGCTACTCGGTGAGGTGGAGCGATGGCACCTGGCACGAGCTTGACGGCCACAGAGCTTTTGCCGGGACTTCGCCTTGTTGGTTCCGTCTTGTCGACAAGGACGACTTCTAGTGTTGATCTTGGCGTTTGTCTTGCTCTTCTCCTTAGCCAAGCAGATCAACTTGGTCTTGAATCTTGGTCTTCTTGATGCTCTCCTTGATCTCTCAAAGAGCAGGTTCTCTGGTCTCGAAGCCTTCTTCGTGTTTTATACCTAGACTTGGTTCTTCTATGTAAACCTGTAACATCCCAAATTTCCAATTTGGAATGTTATACATAGGTCATCATTGCATATCATATTTTATTGCATTTTGGATGATCCTAGAAATTCTAAGCAACTCAAGGACCCACGGAGAGAGTTGGGGATTTCATTTATTTTTCATATTTGAGTTTTCTCAAATATTGAAAGAGGGATAAATTTGGTTTTAATCAGTTTCTCTCCAAATATTTCCAATGTCAAAATAAAAGAGAGGGGATAAAATGACTTCCACAAAATAAAAGAAATATTGGAGGTAAAATGTTAAAATCAAATAATTGTTTTATTTGGAGTTTTATCGCTATTTTATTTGGATTAGAAAAATTGCACGCTTTAAAAAATAGCATTTTAGGCCAAGAAAATGTTCACTTTGTTCTAAATATTTCTTTTAGACGGCGAAAATTTGTTTTGCCATTTTTAGAAAAAAAATTATATTTTTAGGATTTTTTTCTGTTTGGTGAAATTTATTAAAAAAATGTCCAGTGGACCGAACTGGGCCAGCGGCCCAGCAGGCCCACCTGCGCCGCCGCTTCGCCCCGCCAGCCAACACCGCCCGCCCGCACCTCGCCGACGCCGCCAAGCGTCGCCGCCGCCCGCGCCGTCGTCGCCCCTCACCCCGTCGACGCCCTGACGGAGCCCCGCCACCCCGCCGGGCCTCGCCGGAGGTACCCGCCGCCGCCGCCGCCGTTCGTCATTTTTTTAGAAAAACCATTTGGTTTTTAAAAAAAATCTAGATCTAGTTTTTTTAATTAGATCGGTTCATTTTTTTTGTTTCGTTATTTAGCGGACGTTTGTCTGTAACAGCGAACGTTCGTTCGTTAACCTGTTCATCTCGTTTTATTTTTCCAGGGTTTATCCGCGATTATTTTCGATCGCGATTTCTGTCCTGATCTTTGATCTAGTTTATCTTTTTTCTCGTTTATCCAAATCAGATGAAACAAGCACCTAGATCTTTGTCTTGAAGCCCTCTTTCTGTTTAACCAACTTGAACACGATTTTGGTACTGTAAAATTTGACTTTAGTCTAGATTAGTAAGTGAATCTTGTTTCTTTCGTAGTTTGAGTTTCGTTGCTCCGTTTGATTTGATTCTTTTTGCAAACCGGAGTTCTTCAGTTGAACTTTCTGGTTAGATCTTCTTATTTGAGTTTTACCTGTGCTTCTAGTTGAGTGCTTATGTATGCTATTGTTTGTTTGCGATAGAATTCCCGGAGTGCGAAGCGTGCTACTACGAGTCTCTAGGTTTTGCAGATCATCAGCAAGGCAAGTAACACTTTGATCATATCCCTTTATTACCCAGTTTTTATGCATTAGTCTCAATCCACAAATATTGCATGGTTAGGATTTAAATAACATGTGGGTTTGGGAAGCAGATGATGAGGTAGAACCTATTGCCCTTTTATTATCAAACCTTTGGGAGTTACTTCTACGTTATGCTCAGGATTGCTATGCTATGCTCGTAGACGTGGATTGGGTGAGTGTATCCATGACAGATGTGAGTATTGTTAATTAATGGTTAACTTAAGGTGGCTACTTAAATACACATCTGGGTGGATTGGTTGAGGCACCCTGGAGTACCCAGTGGTTGTCAGGGCACCTGGAGAATCCAGTGTTGCCCAAGGGAATCCCAGAGTACCCATGTGATTACCCTATGGAAGCCACCCAGGCTCAAAGGAATCATAAGATTATTCATGCTAGAAACTTACATGTGCAGCCACAAGCTATTATGGGCTCTAGCATAGTTGAGTATGTTGCATGACCTCTTTCAGTGGTGGGCTACCAGATGTAGGAGAAATTAGGTGTAACTGTCCATCGAGAGTAAAGAGTTAATGTTTCTGAAAGTCCGTGTCTCGGTCATCCGTTTCTCAAACACCATGTAGTGCAAGAAATCCAATGGAGGAGATCAATTCTTGTGGGGAAACGTGCGCAAACCTCTACAGAGTGTACAAACTAATCATTGTTAGCCGTGTCCCCGGTTATGAACATCTTGAGAATCTGGTTCTTGGATTATCATGTTGATCTCATCACTCTAAATTAATTTGTTGGGTTAATTGATATTGCTTAATTGGGATTGAGTTGGAGGAACCTTCTCAATGTTTATCAACCACCATGATAGTTAAATAAAATTTATTCCTTTGTTGCAGGAAAAAATTGGCTTTATGCAAAAACTTTAACCATAGAGCTTCCAACCAGCCATATATGCATGTAGTGAAGCATTTATTCTATTCATTACTCTATGTGTTACTTTGCCAGCATATTCCATGTGCTGACCCGTTTCGGGCTGCAACATATCATGTTGCAGACTTTTCAGACGCCGAGTAAGGTGCCACAGGTCGTTGTCATTCACTCATCTATGCCGTTGGAGTTGATGGACTCACCTTATCTTCCAAGCCTTCCGCTGTTATCTTATTTAGATGGCCTGAAGCCATATTATTGTAATAAATTCTCTTTTGAGACATTCAATGTAACAAGTGTGTGATTGAAAGTCTGTTATAAATCCTCAAGTACTATGCATGTCAGCATTACCGATCCAAGGATGACACTGATGCACAGAGTCTAGACTATTTGAGGTCTGGTCGCTACAAGATGGTATCAGAGCACACGTTGACTGTAGGACACGACCACTAAGCTAAAACCATAGGTCACTCTTCTCTACTCATTTCTGACTCCTCTCCCTTTTCTACTTGATAGGATGGCGGACTTATGGAACAAGTTTACACAACCCGATGAAGACACACCTTTTGGACGACACTTGAAGGAGGTTACTAGGTACCTGAACATTGGAATACCAAGATTCAATGGGACCTACATCGCCACTTTTCCAGAAGAGGAATGTTGGATGATTCGAGTTCAAGTTCCAGGAAGGATGTTCATGCCAGTCACTGAGCCCATAGAGTTTTCCTTTGATGCACCAACCTGGAGTCTAGGAAAGAGCATGGCAGCCCACATCGCCATGGGACGCATTGGAGAAGTTGATCACAAGGATCTCAAGGACACTATTTACCAGATATGTGGGAGCCGAGATGAACAATGGGAGATGATCAGCACCAGGAGGGACAGGTCCATTGCAGCTTTCATCCGGTAGTTAAACCAACACATTCACCGCCAGGAGAACCTGATGTGCACAAGCATGATAGATCTGACGAAGGCAATGACCAGGATTACGGAGCTGGAAGAGGAACTCAAGTCTACATGCGGCAGATATGAGGAGGAAATGACGATACTACTGGAGAAGAATGACGACCTGACAAGGAAGCTAGGAGTATTCATGGGAGACCCTGCACCAGGAGGAGATGACGATGATTCCAAGGACATTCGTTCGAAAGACTACATCATCATTGATGATACAGACTCATACCCCGACGACAACGATGATGACTATGTTGATGAAGCTGGAGTAGATATCATGGAGTCTTCCTACGATCAAAACTTCTAGTCGACCACCATAACAGTAGTAGTATCTCCCCATGTATATAGAATAGTCCGAGCACTTTTGTAACGATAGTTAGACCAATTGTAAGCCGTTGTGTGAATTGATTGAAGTGATATGATTGTGTTTGTCTCATGTGCATATGGGTAGTGCTTTCCCTCTAGACCTCATTCTATTCTGTTTTCTCACCTTTTCTAAACCTATCAGATGCCTCCGAGACGTGACAATGGATTTGCTTTCCCACCAGAGCTCACTCAGTTGATCTAGCAGCAGAATACCTTGATGTAGCTACTAGTTCAGAATCAGAACCAATGCAACAACAAAAACCCACCACCACCACCACCTATTGATCACTTAGCCCGCTTCCTAAGGCTGAATCCGCCGGTGTTCTCTAGTAGCACCGAGCCGATTGTTGCAGGTGATTGGATCTGCAAGATTGGAAGGGAGCTGACCACTATAGGATGCACAGATGCGGAGAGAGTGCATTTTGCCGCACATCAGCTTGATGGACCCGCAACATCATGGTGGGATAATTTCACAGCCACTTACCCCATTGACACTGTTACATGGGACCAGTTTCAGCAGGCTTTCCGCACTGCCCATGTTTCAGCTGGAGCTATGAACATGAAGAAGCATGAGTTTCGCAACTTGTGCCAAGGAGGACTCACAGTGGGCCAGTATGTGCATGAGTTTAGTAAGTTAGCACATTATGCCCCTGATGACGTAGCTACAGATGCTGCTAAGAAGGAGAAGTTTCTGGAAGGACTGAATGATGAGCTAAGCATGCAGTTGATGGTGGCAACATTCAACAACTACGAGGAGTTGGTAGATAGAGCTCTTATGATTGAAGGGAAGCAGTAGCAGATAGACAGCCGCAAGAGGAAGTATGGACAAGGGAATTACAATTCAGGAGCTCAGCAGAGGCCTCATTTTACCCCGAACTCGGGAGGACACATTCACCATAACCATGGAGACCATAATTCCAATGGAGGCAGTTCGCATAACCATAGTGGACCCAAGAATGGGAATGGGAATGGAGGAAGCAGCGACAAGAACCGTTCCAACCTAGCAACGCCCTCCAAGATACTTGTTTCAAGTGCGGGAAGAATGGACATTACGCCACGGAGTGTTCTGAAGCAAAGAATGGAAATGGAAATGGAAGCTCTGGGAAGAAGCCCAACCCTTTCAACAGGGGACAAGTGAACCACGTTAGCATGGAGGAGGTTGAAGAGCAGCCAGATGTAGTCATAGGTAAGTTTTTGGTTAAGTCATTTACTGCAATCATTCTTTTTGATACTGGTGCATCACATTCATACATATCAAGGGGATTTGTGGATAAGTATAAGTTGCCCACCAAAGTTCCTAGAACACCTATGTTAGTAAGCTCACCAGGAGCGGAGCATATGGCAAGCCAAGGATGTTTTCAGATGCGAATGACCATAGGTAGGCATGTTTTCCCCTCAGATCTAATAATTCTGGAGTCGCAAGGATTTGTGATTTTGGGTATGGATTGGCTATCGATGTATGGAGGAAAGATCGATTGCGCGAGTAAGTCGATTATGCTCACCACCCCAGAAGGGAGAAGGATCAAGTATTTATCTCGGCATATGCCGAAGAGGACTCAAGTGAATTCCTTATCAGGAGTTGTACAGGAGGAAGTACCAGTGGTGAAGGATTTCCCTGACGTATTTCCAGAAGAGTTGCCAAGCATGCCACCGGATAGAGACATTGAGTTTTTGATTGAGCTTTTGCCAGGCACTGGGCCAATATCAAAGAGACCGTATCGGATGCCCGCAAAGGATTTGGAGGAAATTAAGAAGAAGATTAAGGAGTTACTGGATAAAGGTTATATTCGCCCCAAGTTCGTCACCTTGGGGATCCCCAGTACTTCTAGTGGAGAAGAAGGATGGACCATTGAGGATGGTTGTTGATTATCGTGCGTTGAATGAAGTGACGATCAAGAACAAGTACCCAGTACCGATGATAAATGATTTGTTTGACCAGTTGCAAGGAGCTAAGGCATTTTCATAGATCGATCTGCGATCAGGATACCACCAGCTGAAGATTAGAGAGCAGGATATACCTAAGACAACTTTTACCACAAGGTACGGGCTGCATTTACCGTTATGTCATTTGGTCTAACTAACGCGCCTGCCTATTTCATGAACATGATGAACAAGGTGTTTATGGAGTTCTTGGATAAGTTCGTCGTGGTGTTCACTGATGATATATTGGTCGACTCGAAGAATGAAGAGGAGCATAAGGACCATTTGCATTTGGTTCTCGACAAGCTCAGGGAACATTAGTTGTATGCCAAGTCAGCAAGTGTGAGTTTTGGTTGAAGGAACTTGGATTTCTTGGATATGTTATATCCGGAGAAGGAATAGCAGTAGACCCCACCAAGGTTGTTTCAGTGACTAAATGGGTAGCACCCACATCAGTTGGAGAGATTAGGAGTTTTCTTGGACTCGCAGGTTATTACCGGAGGTTCATAGAGAATTTCTCTAGGATTGCAAACCCCATGACAGAGTTGTTGAAGAAAGACACCAAGTTTAAATAGACTGAGGAGTGTGAAGCTAGTTTTCAGGAGTTGAAGAAACGTTTGGTTACAGCCCCAGTGCTGATTCTTCCAGATCAACGAAAGGATTATAAAGTGTATTGCGACGCTTCACGTCAAGGACTTGGAGCAGTGCTTATGAAGGAGGGAAGAGTTGTTTCATATGCCTCACGACAGCTTAAACCTCATGAGTTGAATTACACTACACATGATTTGGAGTTAGCAGCCATAGTGCATGCGTTGAAGACATGGATACATTTTCTCATCAGAAACCACTGTGAGGTATACACGGATCACAAGAGTTCGAAATATATCTTCACGCAGGAGTTGAATCTCAGGTAGAGGAGATAGTTGGAACTCATTAAGTATTATGACATTAAGTTGCACTACCATCCCGGAAAGGCTAATGTAGTAGCCGATGCGTTGAGTCGCAAGAGTTATGTTAATACGCTCATGACCGGAGGATTACCCAAGGAGTTAGCCGAAGATCTTCGCGAGCTATATTTGGAAATAGTTCTGAGAGGTCATGTAGCAGCAACGGAAATTAATTCCACTTTAATGGATAAGATCAGAGAAGCCCAGAATACTGACAAGGAGATTGTTGAGATAAAGGAAAGGATGAGCAAAGGAAAGGCCAAAGGATTTCGTGAGGATGAGCACGAAACTTTATGGTTTGAGGATCGCGTATATGTGCCTAATGACCCCGAGATCAGGAAGTTGATTCTGCAAGAGGCCCATGATTCACCGTATTCGATTCACCCAGGAAACACCAAGATATATCTGGATTTGAAGGAAAGTTTCTGGTGGACCAGAATGAAGAAGGATATTGCAGAGTATGTAGCAGTATGTGATGTATGTCAGAGAGTGAAGGCAGAGCATCAGAAGCCAGCAGGATTGCTACAGCCATTACCGATACCCGAATGGAAGTGGGACAAGCTAGGCATGGACTTTATCACAGGATTGCCCAGGACTCGTTCAGGCTATGACTCGATATTGGTTGTAGTCGATCGGTTGACGAAGGTAGCTCATTTCATCCCAGTGAAGACCACTTATACAAGTGCAAAGTTGGCAAAGATATATATGACCAAGATCGTATGTCTGCATGGAGTTCTGAGGACCATTGTATCAGATAGAGGAACCCATTTCACCTCAAAGTTCTGGAATCAATTGCATGAGACTTTGGGTACCAGGCTAGAGTTCAGTACAGCCTCTCATCCACAGACAGATGGACAGACTGAGAGAGTTAATTAGATTTTGGAGGACATATTGAGAGCTTGTGCGCTAGATTATGGATCTAGTTGGGATGACAATTTGCCGTATGCAGAGTTCTCTTATAACAACAATTATCAAGCCAGTTTGAAGATGGCCCCTTTTGAAGCTTTGTATGGAAGGAGGTGCAGGACTCCGTTGTTATGGGACAAAGTTGGAGACCGTCAGTTGTTTGGACCAGATTTGATTAAGGAGTCCGAAGAGAAGGTTAAGTTGATTCGCGACCGACTCAAGGTAGCCAAGTCCAGGCAGAAGAGTTATGCGGATTCTAAACGCAAGGAGACAGTTTACAAAGTCGGAGACAGAGTATATCTTCATGTGTCCCCACTTCGAGGAGTTAAGCGTTTTGGAGTTAAGGGAAAACTAGCACCACGTTTTGTGGGACCATCCAAAGTTTTGGAACGTATGGGAGAAGTTGCTTACAAGCTGGAACTGCCAAAAGGATTGTTAGGAGTTCACGATGTGTTTCATGTTTCCTAGTTGAAGAAGTGCCACGCAGAGATGGTCGATATTCCTCTGAGAGATACAGTGCCACTGGAAGCAATTCAGCTGGATAGTGATCGGACTTACAAGGAGAAACCAGTGAAGATTCTCGAGTTTGCCAGCCGAGTCACTCGCTGTAAAGTTATCAAGTTTTGCAAAGTTCAATGGAGCCACCATACCGAGGATGAATGATGCGGAGCATCCCTCGCTCATCCCCATGGACATACCTACATCTCCCTCAACTCCACTTGGACCCATGACAAGAGCTCGAGCAAAGGCTATCGAAGATAAGGTGAACTCGCTCCTCTCCGAACTCCCTCTCTCTACTCACGAGACTTGGCTACTACCTCATACGGAGACTCTATGCGTGATCGGGTACTTGGAGGAGAGCCACAGGATGGCCACATCCAATGGCCAAGGTGGCGAGGACACCAAGCGTGAAGACCAACAGGAAGGACTGCTTTGGAAGCTACAGGACCCGGACGACCGGCCAGGCATGGACGTCCGACCCCCGGAAGGTGCTACAGCTGAGAGAAGAAAGGCAGGCCAGAGCTCCAAGTTACGTACGACCGGACACTCCCAGGCTCCGGACGACCGAGCCCCTACGGACGTCCGTGCCAGCGAACACAGAACAGAAATTACGGCAATCCGAAGGCTTCCAGACGAACATGCGCCTGTCAACAGAACCGAATCTACGGTCATCCGAAGAACCACGGACGTCCGGGACCCCGCTAGCCTCCGGACGACCGGCGCCCCACGGACGTCCGGACCCTGGCTGCGTCCAACTGCGGGGTGAGGCCCATGTAGCCCTTCACTTCGCCCCTCTTTTGCACTAAGACTATATATAGACCACTCCCACCTCCTAGATAGGGTTAGCATTGTGATAGCTCATTGGGATAGATCATTTCTCATCCGTACCGGATCTACTCCACGTGAGGCACTGCGCCTCTTTAGAGAATATCCATTCGGATTCAAGGCCTCCATCCGGAGAAGACAATCAAGACCTCCTCACGGTGAAGAACGGTTACTCTTGTATCTTCCTTTGTTGACTTTGGATCTCGTGATACTTTGTGCTTTCGGTGATCTAGCCCTTGTGTGATCAATCACCTGTCGGTTGAGTGTTTCTCTCGTTTTCCCTGGTGATTTCCCTTGTGTTCTTCTGCGCATTCTTCGTGTTTCCCCATAGGATCCACTCCAAACGTGAAAGATCGGCCCCTAGGGTTCCGCCCTACATCATCTTGGTATCATGAGCCACGTTGATCACGTTTTTGGATCCCCTACCCCATGTTTTGTAGCTTGATTTTGTTGTTTTCTTCCTAAATCCGAAAATACCCCACCAAAAATAGCCCCAATTTCTTTGTGATTTGTTGGTGAGTTGAAATTTTGTTGGATTTGGTCCATGGATTTGTGTTGCCACGTGTGGATCTTGCTTTCACCACCCTCCCCACCCTTTTCCATCCACAAATCCGCTCGATTTTGACATCACCATCTCCCTCCACCCCGAAATCGTGTTGTTCATCCCGTGCCCAATTTTCGCCCAGGATACGGACAACCGGACCAAGACGGACGTCCGACGACTTCCGTACGACCGTGACAACCCAGACGTCCAGGCAACTCTGACGAAACTGAATTTTTTTCAGTTCGGCCACCACCACATCCCCACCTTCCACCAAATCTTCCAAACCCACATACACCACCATCATCCCCAATACCTCGTATGATGATTTTGACACGTTTTGGTCTTTGAGATTTTGAGTTGTGGCTCCCGTGTCCTATTGTGTTTCGGCTATATAGGTACGGTTCGACATCATCATCACCGCGGCTCATCTTCGCAAGGGTCTCATCATCGCTAAGGACGATAACCTCGACGACATCTTTGTCATACTTTGCAATTGCATTGATACCCACATGGTCTTACTTTTGCTTAGCTTACCCATCGAGACAAGCCATTGAGTATTGCCGGCAATGTGACTTGTGCACATTAGTGATCATACTCCATAGCATACATACCATACCATAGTGGTGCATATCTTGGCATCAACTTGTGTGTCACAAAGTTGTCATCGCATACACAATTGCTATCTTGGTTCGTGAAGTTTTGCATGAGAAAAGAGCTCAAAAGTGAAAGAGCCACCCAAGCTTTTAAGCAAAGAGGAAAGATAAGCAAAGAGCTTATGAGCAAGAACCATAGTATCATGCTACATTAAGATTGTCATACTCGATCATATTGGATCATAGCACCAAAATACCATACATATAACATACTTTGGATAGAGGTCATTGCATTTTTGCCTAGTAGGTTGTGCACAAGTTCCATATCCGCCTATTGTGCAATCATGCTAGCGTCTCTCGTGTATTGTGCAACAAGAGCATTTTCATGGATTCCACATTTTGGCTCACTTTTGGTTTGCACAATCCCATTTATCTATTTGCGTGTGTGTTTCCGTGTACCTCTATTTGCTTGGTATACTTGTTGCATTTGCAAATTTGTGAATCTTTTCCAACATTATTGAAGCTCACTCACAATTGCATCAAATTTTGTGCCACGATCCTAACCAAGCTCCACCAAAAGCTTTTACTTGTGTAGGTGTGACAACCGACAATAATTGGTACCAATAGTGCTATTTCATTGTCCGCATTTGAGTGAACTTGATTCATCGTCAACATCGGTCAAGGTACATTGGTATAAGTTCTTCTCTTTCTACCACTCACATTTTGCTTGGAATGATGGATAGGCCGAGTACTTCTACCAACCCAATCTTCATCGAGCAAGACGACGACATGTCATCATACGTCACCAAGAGCCACTTCTTTGGTGGACAACGAGCGTTGCAACAAGAGCAACAAGCTATGAACGAACCATCGACAACCTCGCCACCAACTTGCGACTCTTCGAGCAACGTACCAAGGACTACTTTGACAACAAGCACGACGCGCACAAGCAAGAGAACAATGCAAGGATGGATGAGATCCGCGCTTTATTGGTGAACCAACCTCCTTCTACATCGTCATACTCACGACGGAGCCACTCAAGTCGACACTCTGACGACTCCTTCTCCGGCTCAAGTACACTGTCATCAAACACTCTTCGATGAGCCGTGCGTCAAGACCGTCATGCATCTCGCAATCCGCTACATGACAAGTATTCACAAGAGCAAGTCGATGAGCGAGTACCTCGTCCTCAACCACACCAAGTCGCTTTTGCACAAGCTCAAGAACGACTATGACAACAGCGTCAAGAGGAAGAAAGAGCGCGTCTACACCAAGAGGAATAAGACACCGAGGCTCAACATCTTCAACAACAACATGAGAAGCGCAAGCTCTTGAGGCGCAACGTGCCCTTCAAGAATCAAGCCGAGCCATCGCAAACCGCAATCACGAACGGTGCAATCAAGAGGAAGCCCTTCGAGAAGAAATCGAAGAGAGGAACTACCAACCGCGAGTGCAAATCAAGTTCCTCAAGCTCCTTCACAAGCTCATCAAGCTCCACCTCAACCTCAAGTTCAACAAGAGCAAGTTGATCATGGACTTCCTCCACTCCAAGATCAACATGAGGATGATTACCCTCCATGACAAGGGCTTCATCATCACCATCGCCAACAACACAATGAAGAGCAATGCTATGGCAAGCTCAAATTCACAATGCCCAAGTTCAATGGAAGCAATGACCCCGAAGAGTACCTATCATGGGCATTGAAGGTCGACAAAATCTTCCGTTTGCACAACTACGAGGAAGAGAAGAAGATCGCTATGGCATCACTTGAGTTCCAAGACTATGTTCTCATATGGTGGGAACAAGTCCTTGAGCGTCGAGAAGCAAGAGGTGAACCACCTATCACCACTTGGGCTCAAATGAAGGATGTCATGCGATCACGTTTTTTGCCCACCTACTAAAACCGCGATCTCTTCAAGAAACTCCAACTCCTCAAGCAAGGAACAAAGAGTGTTGAAGAATACTACAAGGAAATGGAGATAGCCATGATTCGATCCAATGTCACAGAAGATGAGGAGCAAACAATGGCACGTTTCTTGAATGGACTCAATCATCCCATCAAGAAGATCGCCGACTTCCAACCCTACTCCAACCTCACTGAGCTTGTGCATCAAGCTACAAAGGCGGAACGTCAAGTGCAAGATGACTTCAAGTACGCCAAGTACTCGTCCAAGACCTACGGCTTCTCCAACAACCAAGCTTCAACAACTCCTCCAACCTCTACATCAACCAAGCTTTCTCCAAGCAACGACGACAAGTCAAGTTACAAGAGAACTTCGACTAATTCGAGTCATCTTCCTCCTACTACAAGCAACTTCAAGCCGCGTGCTTCATTATCTACTCCGACCGATGAGACCGTCAAGACAAGCTCCTTCAAGTGTTTCACTTGCGGCGACCGAGGCCACAAGTCCTATGAATGCACAAACAAGCGCACCATGATCCTCAATGACGATGGCAACTATGACTCCATGAGTGATGAGGAGATGGAAGCCCTTGAGCAAGTGGCCATGCACCGACGCGTGAACGAGGATGAAGATGATCAAGTCTTTTGTGATGAGGATTCGAGCCCCGCTCTCATTGTCTCCAAGGTCTTGACTCTTTAACATCAACAAGAAGAAGATCAAAGATGCCACATCTTCCACACAAAGGCCGGCATCAATGGAAGGTCCGTCAAGGTCATCATTGATGGAGGTAGTTGTCACAACTTGGCTAGTGAAGAACTATGCTCCAAGCTTCAATTGGTCAAGATGAAGCACCCGCACCCTGATACGTCTCCAACGTATCTATAATTTATGAAGCATTCATGCTATTTTATTATCTGTTTTGAACAATTACGGGCTTTATGATACACTTTTATATTACTTTTGGGACTAACCTATTAACCGGAGGCCCAGCCCATATTGCTGTTTTATTGCCTGCTTTCGAAGAAATGGAATATCAAACGGAGTCCAAACGGAATGAAACCTTCGGCAGCGTGATTTTTTGGAAGAATATGATCCTGGAAACTTGGAGTTCACGTTAGAAGATCCTCGAGGAGGCCAGGAGATAGGGGGAACGCCCCCCCTATTGGGCGTGCCCCCCTGTCTTGTGGGCCCCTCGAGCACCCCCCGACCGACTTCTTTCGCCTATATAATCCTATGTACCCTAAAAACATCGAATATCAAGATAGATCGGGAGTTCCGCTGCTGCAAGCCTCTATAGCCACCAAAAACCTCTCGGGAGTCTGTTCCGGCACCCTGCCGGAGGGGGGATCCCTCACCAGTGGCCATCTTCATCATCCCGGCGCTCTCCATAACGAGGAGGGAGTAGTTCACCCTCGGGGCTGAGGGTATGTACCAGTAGCTATGTGTTTGATTTCTTTCTCTCGTGTTCTCTCTATGGCACGATCTTGATGTATCGCGAGCTTTGCTATTATAGTTGGATATTATGATGTTTCTCCCCCCTCCACTCTCTTGTGATGAATTGAGTTTCCCTCTTGAAGTTATCTTATCGGATTGAGTCTTTACTTTGAGAACACTTGATGTATGTCTTGCCGTGTTTATCTGTGGTGACAATGGGATATCACGTGCCACTTGATGTATGTTTTGGTGACCAACTTGCGAGTTCCGCCCATGAACCTATGCATAGGGGTTGGCACACGTTTTCTTGACTCTCCGGTAGAAACTTTGGGGAACTCTTTGAAGTACTTTGTGTTGGTTGGATGAATTTGAGATTGTGTGACGCATATCGTATAATCATGCCCACGGATACTTGAGGTGAAAATGGAGTATCTAGGTGACATTAGGGTTTTGGTTTGTGTCTTAAGGTGTTATTCTAGTACGATTTCTTGAATAGATTGATCCGAAAGAATAACTTTGAGGTGGTTTCGTACCCTACCACAATCTCTTCGTTTGTTCTCCGCTATTAGTGGCTTTGGAGTGACTCTTTGTTGCATGTTGAGGGATTGTTATATGATCTATCTATGTTATTATTGTTGAGAGAACTTACACTAGTGAAAGTATGAACCCTAGGCCTTGTTTCCTATCATTGCAATACCGTTTACGCTCACTTTTATCATTTGTTACCTTGCTGTTTTTATATTTTCAGATTACAAAAACCTATATCTACCATCCATATAGCACTTGTATCACCATCTCTTCGCCGAACTAGTGCACCTATACAATTTACCATTGTATTGGGTGTGTTGGGGACACAAGAGACTCTTTGTTATTTGGTTGCAGGGTTTTTTGAGAGAGACCATCTTCATCCTACGCCTCCCACGGATTGATAAACCTTAGGTCATCCACTTGAGGGAAATTTACTACTGTCCTACAAACCTATGCACTTGCAGGCCCAACAACGTTTACAAGAAGAAGGTTGTGTAGTAGACATCACACCCCTACAAGGTTCAATGTCTAAGTGACTCCGGCACTATACGAGTTGAGCATACGGTCCAAGTCTCCTTCAAAATTGGTGCATATGAAGACACTTTGGATTGTGATGTCGTCCCAATGTGTCACGCCCAATATGCGACCCTATCCAAAAGGATCTCGAAGGTCCCACCAAGGATAGGCCCGCATATTGAAACACTTTTGCAAGGTGGATATCATTACATCAACATTACATAATAGATGGGGATACATACAAGAGGCATACAATGCCACCGAATACAACATCACAATACATAAGAGCATCATCCGACTACGGATGAAACACAAACAGAAACTCAAACGACATCCACCCTGCTAGCCCAGGCTGCCGACCTGGAACCTATCCCCTGATCGAAGAAGCAGAAGAAGAACTCAACGCAAGCAAGCGTCGCTCTCGCGTCATGATCATCGTACAACCTGTACCTGCAACTGTTGTTGTAGTAATCTGTGAGCCACGAGGACTCAGCAATCCCATTATCATGGGTATCAAGACTAGCAAAGCTTAAAGGGAAAGGAAGGGGTAAAGTAGTGAGGCTGCAGCAGCGACTAAGCATGATATGGTGGCTAACATACGCAAATAAGAGCGAGAAGAGAGCAAGCGGAATGGTCGTGAAGCTAGCAATGATCAAGAAGTGATCCTGAACTCCTGCTTACGTCAAACATAACCCAGAAACCGTGTTCACTTCCCGGACTCCGCCAAGAAGAGACCATCACGGCTACACACGCGGTTGATGCGTTTTAATTCGGATCTGGTGTCAAGTTATCTACAACCGGACATTAAAAAATTCCCATCTGCCTATAACCGCAGGCACGACTTTTGAAAGATTATACCCTGCAGGGGTGTCCCAACTTAGCCCATGACAAGCTCTCGCGATCAACGAAGGAATATACCTTCTCCCAGGAAGACCCGATCAGACTCGGAATCCCGGTTTACAAGACATTTCGACAATGGTAAAACAAGACCAGCAAGACCGCTCGATGCACCGACAATCCCGATAGGAGCAGCACATATCTCGTTCTCAGGGAAACACCGGATAAGCTAAGCGTACAGGTACCGACGTAACCAAGTTGCCAAGGGATGGTCCCGCACGATGCTCTAGTTTGGACCAACACTTAGACAAGCACTAGCCCGGGGGGGGGGCTGTAATAAAGATGACCCTCGAGAGCGCGACTCCCAAGGGAAAAAGGGCTAGGTGAGGCAAATGTAAAACCAAGGTTGGGCCTTGCTGGAGGAGTTTTATTCAAAGCGAACTGTCAAGGGGGTCCCGTAAATCACCCGACCGCGTAAGGAACACAAAAATCCGGGAACATAACACCGGTATGACGGAAACTAGGGCGGCAAGAGTGGAACAAAACACCAGGCAAAAGGCCGAGCCTTCCACCCTTTACCAAATATATAGATGCATTAATAATAATATAAGAGATATTGTGATATCCCAACCAAAATCCTGTCCACCATGGAGAAATCTTCAACTTCACCTGCAACTAGCAACGCTATAAGAGGGGCTGAGCAAAAGCGGTAACATAGCCAAACGAATATGATGCAATCGAACAAAATGATGTACTCGTTGAGGCGAACAATTTGACATATTACACACACAAAACGGAGCTACGGATGCAGAGATACGGCATGACGAACATGGCATGAAAATTACACAGATAATCGGGACTTAGGCAAAATATCACCTCGGGGAAGCTGGACGAGATCGTGCGGGATGGGGAGATCCAGGGGAGAACCGCGCGTTTGGATGAAGGGAGCGGTGGATCTCTTCCAGATCCGGCGGCAATGGCTCCGGCGAGGCCTCTGGCGAGCGCGGCGGCCGGAGACGTCACCGGCGGCGGCGGTGCTCGGGGACGATGGGCGGCGCGGCCAGGGGACGACGGGGCACGGGGCGAGCATTGCGCGGCGGCGGAGCTCGCGGACGGCGCGGGCGGCAATGCGGAGGCGGCGGCGACGGCGACTTGGTGGCGGGGCAGGAGGAGCCGCGGGAGGTGCTCGGGACGGCGGCGGCTCTGGCGACCGAAGGCACGGCGCCTCGGGGCGCGGTGAGCGGGAGGCCGCGGGGCGGCGGCGCCGGGGCACTCCGGCGAGGCCGGTGGGGAACTCCGGCGAAGCATGGGCGCGGGAGGAGGCGGGCGGAGGTGTGGGCCGGCTTGGGCCTAGCACGGGCGCGGGCGGGCCGGCCGTGGGCCTCGCGGGACGCGGCGGCGGGAAGGAGAGAGAGGAGGCGTGGGCGACACGTGGCGGCGGCGGATTCGCTGCGGGCGGCAACGCGATGACGTGGCGACGCCTGATTCGCCGGGGTGAGGTGGAGGCTGGACGTGTCCGGCCGTCGGCGGACATGTCCGGCGGCGCGGAGGGGGGATTTAGGGTTTCATCTGCGATTTGGACGGGGGAGGCACATATTTATAGGTAGAGGGAGCTAGGAGAGTCCAAATGAGGAGCGGTTTTGGGCCACGTGATCGTGATCGAACGACTGAGAGCATGGAGGGGAGTTAGATGGGTTTTGGGCCAATTTGGAAGGGTGTTGGGCTGCAAAGAGAGAGGGGCTTTACGGTTACCCGGTTAACCGTTGGAGTACCAAACGAACTCCAAATGGCACGAAACTTGACAGGCGGTCTACCGGTGCTATACCAAGGCCACTTGACAAGCCTCGGTCCATTCCGAGAAAGTTTAATACCCGCTCACAACGAGAGACAGAAGGGGGACGCCGGAGGACATAGGAGCGCCGGATTGCAAAACGGACAACGGAGAAAATATGCATGAGACGAACACGTATGCAGAATGAAATGCACATGATGACATGATAAAATGCAACACGCAGGCAAATGACATGGCAACTACGGCGAATAACTGGCGGACACCTGGCGCATCGGATACGGGGCGTTACACAATGTCCGTTTGCCACCTCCTTCTTGGTCGACCATGGCAATTCGACCGTGGTGTCATCCACAAAGGGCGTACCAATCACTATAGCTTCAAGATGAAAGGGAAGGAGTATGTGCTATGACCTATGTCTCCTAGTCAAGTGATAGCCGACAAGCAAGCCACCCATCATGGAGAGAAGAGTGAGAAAGTGATCCACCAAAAAGTGAGTGAGAGCCACAAGCCAAACTTGAGCGCCTCTTCTCCTAGAGAAAAAACCTCGTCCTATTTCCCACAAAAAGTGAGATGAGAGAAGTGTGTGAGAACCCATCGAGTGTTATGCACTTTGTCCTTGTGTGCAAGGATGGGGAACCAAAAACTAACACCTCTCACGAGCTACCGTTAGTATTTCAATCTCTTTTGCAGGAATTCCAAGATGTTTTCACCGATGAGCTACCTCCGGGTCTACCTCCTCTACGAGGCATTGAGCATCGAATCGACCTCATCCCCGGAGCGCCTCTCCCAAACAAAGCTCGATACCGCGTCAACCCAGAAGAAACTAAGGAGATCCAATGGCAAGTACAACAACTAATCGACAATGGTCATGTACGTGAAAGCTTAAGTCCTTGTGTCGTTCCCGTTATACTTGTGCCTAAGCAAGATGGAAGTTTCCGCATGTGTTCCGATTTTAGAACTATAAATGCTATTACTGTTCGTTATAGGCATCCCATTCCTCGCTTAGATGATATGCTTTATGAACTTAGCGGTGCCACCTTTTTCTCAAAAATTGATCTTAAAAGTGGCTATTATCAAATGCGCATACAAGAGGGTGATGAATGGAAAACTACTTTCAAAACCAAATTTGGCTTGTACGAGTGGTTAGTTATGCCTATGGGTTTATCGGAAGCTCCTGGTACTTTCATGCGTCTTATGCATTTTGTGCTTTGACCTTATATTGGAGTCTTTGTTGTGGTTTACTTTGATGATATTCTTGTGTTTAGCAAATCCATGAAAGAGCATCTTAATCATGTTAGGGCTGTTTTGCAAATGCTTCGCAAGGAACGTCTTTATGCCAACATGAAAAAGTGCACGTTTGGTGCTGACAGGCTAGTTTTCTTGGGTTTTGTTGTCTCTTCCAAGGGTGTCCATGTTGATGAATCTAAAATTGAAGCAATTAAAACTTGGCCCCAACCCACCAATTTGCAACAAGTGCGTAACTTTCTTGGTCTTGCAGGTTTTTATCATCGCTTTGTGAAAGAATTTAGCACTATTGCCGCTCCTTTACATGCTTTGAGTAAGAAGAATGCTCCTTTTGTTTGGGGATCTTTGCAATCCACCGCTTTTGATGAGCTCAAGTCTTTGCTTACTCATGCTCCGATTCTTGCTTTACCCAACTTTGACAAAACTTTTGAGGTTCATTGTGATGCAAGTGGTACCGGAATTGGCGGAGTTTTGATGCAAGAAAAACGAGCCATTGCATATTTTAGTGAAAAACTCTCCGGTGCTCAACTTAACTACCCATCTATGATAAAGAATTGTATGCTTTAGTGTGTGTGCTACATGTTTGGGAACATTATCTTAGACCTCATGAGTTTGTCATCCATACCGATCATGAAACGCTTAAGTACTTAAAAGGTCAAACTAAGTTGAACAAGCGTCATGCCAAATGGAGTGAATTTATTGAATCTTTCCCCTATGTGATCAAGTACATTAAGGGTAAGGAAAATGTAGTTGCGGATGCACTTTCCCGCATATGGACGCTTGTCACTAAACTTGAGTTGATTATTGGCTTTGAGCACATAAAAGACTTGTATGCTAATGATCCATATTTTGCTAATCCTTATGCTAAATGTTTGACGCATACATCTTGGGAACAATATTACATCAAGGATGGTTATCTTGTGAGAGCTAACAAACTATGCATTCCCGAGTCTTCTCTTCGTTTGCTACTTTTGCAAGAGGCTCATGGAGGCGGACTCATGGGACATTTTGGACGCGACAAGACATTCGCCATGCTCTCCGAGAACTACTTTTGGCCCAAGATGTTCCGTGACGTCTCACGCTTCACCAACCGATGCTCTACATGTCGCAAAGCTAAGTCTAAAGCTCAATCCCATGGTCTTTACATGCCTCTTCCTATTCCTTATCAACCTTGGGAAGACATTAGCATGGATTTTGTACTTGGTTTGCCTAGCACTCAAAATGGAAAGGATTCCGTGGTTGTTGTTGTGGACCGATTTTCTAAGATGGCACATTTCATTCCTTGCAACAAGATAGACGATGCTTCACATGTTGCAAATGTCTTTTGTAGGGAAATCTTGCGCCTCGACGGAGTACCAAAGACAATCGTCTCCGACCGTGACATCAAGTTCTTGAGTTACTTTTGGAAGACGCTATGCGCCAAGCTCGGAATCAAGCTCTTGTTCTCATCTGCATACCATCCTCAAACCGACGGCCAAACGGAGGTGACGAACCGGACACTCTCCACTCTACTTCGAGTGTTGATCAAGAACATCAAGGAGTGGGAGGCATGTCTACCCATCGCCGAGTACGCCTACAACCGTGCAAGACATTTGACTACCGGCAAGTCCTCCTTCGAGGTCGTCTACGGCTTAAACCCGTTGTCCCCATTGGATATTCTACCACTTCCTCTACAAGAGCGAACCAACATGGATGCGAGTGCACAGGAAAGCTACATCAAGAAGATGCATGAGGATACAAGGAACACCGTCGAGCGCCAAGCACAACGCCTAGCGTCCAAGCTCAACGTCAACAAGCAACCCATGATCTTCAACATATGCGATCTCGTGTGGCTACACCTTCGCAAGGACCGCTTCCCCAACGAACGCAAGTCCAAACTTCTCCCTCGAGCCGATGGACCCTTCAAGGTGCTAGCACGCTACAACAACAACGCCTACAAGATCGACCTCCCACGAGACAAGTACAATGTGAGCGACATCTTCAACGTCAAGGACCTCGCTCCATACCATGGTGATGAAACTTTTGATCCGAGGTCGGATCTTTCCCAAGGTGGGGGGGGGGAGATGATGCGGAGCATCCCTCGCTCATCCCCATGGACGTACCTACATCTCCCTCAACTCCACTTGGACCCATGACAAGAGCTCGAGCAAAGGCT
This sequence comes from Triticum aestivum, assembly GCF_018294505.1. Lineage (NCBI taxonomy): Eukaryota > Viridiplantae > Streptophyta > Magnoliopsida > Poales > Poaceae > Triticum > Triticum aestivum. The sequence continues at coordinate 347,792,981 of NC_057804.1, read as the reverse complement.
ATCGAAGATAAGGTGAACTCGCTCCTCTCCGAACTCCCTCTCTCTACTCACGAGACTTGGCTACTACCTCATACGGAGAATCTATGCGTGATCAGGTACTTGGAGGAGAGCCACGGGACGGCTACATCCAATGGCCAAGGTGGCGAGGACACCAAGCGTGAAGACCAAGAGGAAGGACTGCTTTGGAAGCTACAGGACCCGGATGACCGGCCAGGCACGGACGTCCGACCCCCGGAAGGTGCTACAGCCGAGAGAAGAAAGGCAGGCCAGAGCTCCAGGTTACATACGACCGGCCGAGCTCGGATGACCGGACACTCCCAGGCTCCGGACGACCAAGCCCCTACGGACGTCCGTGCCAGCGACCATAGAACAAAAATTACGGCAATCCGAAGGCTTCTGGACGACCGTGCGCCTATCAACAAAACCGAATCTACGATCATCCGAAGAACCCCGGATGTCCGGGACCCCGCTAGCCTCCGGACGACCGGTACCCCACGGACGTCCGGACCCTGGCTGCGTCCAGCTGTGGGCTGAGGCCCATGTACCCCTTCATTTCACCCCTCTTTTGCACTAAGACTATATATAGACCACTCCCACCTCCTAGATAGGGTTAGCATTGTGATAGCTCATTGAGATAGAGCATTGCTCATTCGTACCGGAGCTACTCCATGTGAGGGACCGTGCCTCTTCGGAGAAGATCCATTCGGATTCAAGGCCTCCATCCGGAGAAGACAATCAAGACCTCCTCATGGAGAAGAACGGTTACACTTGTATCTTCCTTTGTTGACTTTGGATCTCGTGATACTTTGTGCTTTCGGTGATCTAGCCCTTGTGTGATCAATCACTTGTCGGTTGAGTGTTTCTCTCGTTTCCCCCTGTGATTTCCCTTGTGTTCTTCCGCGCGTTCTTCGTGTTTCCCGTAGGATCCACTCCAAACGTGAAAGATTGGCCGCTAGGGTTCTGCCCTACATCAATGAAGCCACCTGGGAACGAGAGGAAGATCTACGGAAGGACCACCCGCACCTATTTTCTAGCCAACCCGAATCTCGAGGGCGAGATTCACCTTAAGGGGGGGGGGGTAGGTTTGTAACATCCCAAATTTCCAATTTGGAATGTTATACATAGGTCATCATTGCATATCATATTTTATTGCATTTTGGTTGATCCTAGAAATTCTAAGCAACTCAAGGACCCATAGAGAGAGTTGGGGATTTCATTTATTTTTCATATTTGAGTTTTCTCAAATATTGAAAGAGGGATCAATTTGGTTTTAATCATTTTCTCTCCAAATATTTCCAATGTCAAAATAAAAGAGAGGGGATAAAATGACTTCCCCAAAATAAAAGAAATATTGGAGGAAAATTGTTAAAATCAAATAATTGTTTTATTTGGAGTTTTGTCGCTATTTTATTTGAATTAGAAAAATTGCACGTTTTCAAAAATTGCATTTTAGGCCAAGAAAAAATGTTCACTTTGTTCTAAATATTTCATTTAGACAGTGAAAATTTGTTTTGGCATTTTTAGATTTTTTTTATATTTTCAGGATTTTTTTCTGTTCGGCGGAATTAATTAAAAAAAAGTCCCTTGGACCGAACAGGGCCAGCCGCCCAGCCAGCCCACCTGCGCTGCCGCCTCGCCCCGCCAGCCACCGCCGCCCACCCGCACCCCGCCGCCGCCGCCCGCGTCGCCGCCTCCCGTCGCCGCGCCGTCGTTGCCACTCACCCCGCCGGAGCCCCGCCACCCCGCCGGACCTCACCGGAGGTACCCGACGCCGCCGCTGCCGTTCGTCGTTTTTTCAGAAAAACCGTTTGGTTTTTTTTAAACCCTAGGTCTAGTTTTTTTAATTAGATCGGTTCGTTTTTTTTGGGTTTAGTTATTCAGCGGACGTTCGTCCGTACGTTTGTTTTAACAAACATTGTTCATCAGTTAGTCGCAGACAGCGAACGTTCGTTCATTAGCCTGTTCGTCTCGTTTTATTTTTCCACGGTTCATCCGCGACTATTTTCGATCGTGATTTCTGCCCTGATCTTCGATCTAGTTTATCTTTTCGCTCGTTTATCCAAATCAGATGAAACAAGTGCCTAGATCTTTGTATCGAAGCCCTCTTTCTGTTTAACCAACTTGAACATGATTTTGGTACTGTAAAAAATTTGACTTTAGTCCACATTAGTAAACGAATCTTGTTTCTTTCATAGTTTGAGTTTCGTTGCTCTGTTTGATTTGATTCTTTTTGCAAACCGGAGTTCTTCAATTGAACTTTCTGGTTAGATCTTCTTATTTGAATTTTACCCGTGCTTCTAGTTGAGTGCTTATGTATGCTATTGTTTGTGTGCAATAGAATTCCCGGAGTGTGAAGCGTGCTACTACGAGTCTCTAGGTTTTGCAGATCATCAGCAAGGCAAGTAACACTTTGATCATATCCCTTTATTACCCAGTTTTTATGCATTAGTCTCAATCCACAAACATTGCATGGTTAGGATTCGAATAACATGTGGGTTTGGGAAGTAGACGATGAGGTACAACCTATTGCCCTTTTATTATCAAACCATTGGGAGTTACTTCTACGTTATGCTCAGGATTGCTATGCCATGCTCGTAGACGTGGATTGGGTGAGTGTATCCATGACAGATGTGAGTATTGTTAATTAATGGTAAACTTAAGGTGGCTACTTAAATACACATCTGGGTTGATTGGTTGAGGCACCCTGGAGTACAAAGTGGTTGTCAGGGCACCTGGAGAATCCAGTGTTGCCTAAGGGAATCCCGGAGTACCCGTGTGATTACCCTATGGAATGCCAGCCATGCTCAAAGGGATCATAAGATTATTCATGCTAGAAAATTCCGTGTGCAACCACAAGCTATTATGGGCTCTAGCATAGTTGAGTATGTTGCATGACCTCTTTCAGTGGTGGGCTAGCAGATGTAGGGGAAAGTAGGTGTAACTATTCACCCAGAGTAAAGAGTTAATTTTTCTGAAAGACTGTGTCTCGGTCATACGTTTATCAAACACCATGTAGTGCGAGAAATCCAATGGAGGAGATCGAGTCTTGTGGGGAAAAGTGTGCAAACCTCTGCAGAGTGTACAAACTAATCATGGTTAGCCCTGTCCCCGGTTATGGACATCTTGAGTATCTGGTTCTTGGCTTATCATGTTGATCTCATCACTCTAAATTAATTTGTTGGGTTAATTGATATTGCTTAATTGGGATTGAGTTGGAGGAACCTTCTCAATGTTTATCAACCACCATGATAGTTAAATAAAATTTATTCCTTTGTTGTAGGAAAAAATTGGCTTTATGCAAAAACTTTAACCATAGAGCTTCCCACCAGCCATATATGCATGTAGTGATAGCATTTATTCTGTTCATTACTCTATATGTTACTTTGCCAGCATATTCCATGTGCTGACCCGTTTCGGGCTGCAACATATCATGTTGCAGACTTTTCAGGCGTTGAGTAAGGTGCCATAGGTCGTTGTCGTTCACTCAGCTATGTCGTTGGAGTTGATGGACTCACTTTATCTTCCAAGCCTTCCGCTATTATCTTATTTAGATGGCCTTAAGCCATATTATTGTAATAAGTTCTCTTTTGAGACATTCGATGTAACAAGTGCGTGATTGAAACTCTGTTATAAATCCTCAAGTACTGTGTGTGTCAGCATTACTGATGCAGGGATGACACTGATGCACAGAGAGTAGACTGTTTGAGGTCTGGTCGCTACAAACCTAGTTGCCGGGGAACCACCACTGCCTGTCCATAAGTCTGGGCTACTAAGGACCCGGTTCTTAGTGCACCGGCAATAAGGCATCTCTTCACAAATTTCATGCACTCGAAAAAAATGACATGCTTATAAGAAACATTTTTTTCATGACTAGTGTAATCATCATTAGTGTTTTGGATACTCATAGAATTCATACTAACAAAATTGCAATCATGCTTATCACTTATGAATTTTATGCCAAATATTTTGTTGAATTCTTCTTCTATCAATTGAGCACAATTTTCTGATCCATCATTTTTAAGAAAGACATGATAAAGATGAAGAATATGAGGCAGCCTCAATTCCAATTTTTTTGTAGTTTCCTTTTATAAACCAAACTAGTGATAAAACAAGGAACTAAAAGATTCAATTGCAAGATCTAAAGATATACCTTCAAGCACTCACCTCCCCGACAACGTTGCCAGAGAAGATCTTGATGTCTACTATACGACTTCTTGTTGTAGACTCGTATTGGGCCTCCAAGCGTAGAGTTTTGTAGGAATATAGCAATTCCGTCAAGTGGATGACCTAAGGTTTCATCACTAGTAGCCATCTTCATCATCCCGGCGCCCACCACGATGAGGAGGGAGTAGTGCACCCTCGGGGCTGAGGGTTTGTACTAGTAGCTATCTATTTAAAATCTCTCTCTCTCTCTCTCATGTTCTTGAGATGTCACAGTCTTGATGTATCACGGGCTTTGTTAATATAGTCGGATCATATGATGTTTTCCCCTCTCTATCTTGTTGTGATGAATTGAGTTTTTACCTTTGAGATTTCATTGTTATTGGATTGAATACTTTTATGGATTTGAGAACACTTGATATATGTCTTGCAATCGAATACTCGTGGTGACAATGGGGTATCTTATTGATTCACTTGATATATGTTTTGGCACTCAACTTGCGGATTCCCGAGGTGACATTGGGGTAATCTAGGCGTAGGGGTTGATGCACATTTTTGTCTTTGTTTCTCCGGTTGAAATCTTGGGGTATTCTTTGAAGTTCTTTATGTTGGATTGAATATTATAAATCTAAATTTGCTTTGGTGTTATTTTAGTATGAACTCTAGGATAGATCGAACGGAAAGAATAGCTCTGTGTTATTTTAGTACAAACTCTTGAATAGATCAAACAGAAAGAATAGCTTTGAGGTGGTTTCGTACCCTACAAACAATTCCGTCTTATGTTCTCCGCTAGATAGGAACTTTGGAGTGATTCTTCATCGCACTTTGAGGGATGGTTATATGATCCAACTATGTTAGCATTGTTGAGAAATTGCACTAGTGAAAGTATGCACCCTAGGCCTCATTTTACATCATTGCAATACCGTTTGTGCTCCGTTTTACCATTTACTACCTTGCTGTTTTTTATAGTTCACACTACAAAAAACTCATATATACTATCCATAATACACTTTTATCATCATCTCTTCGCCAAACTAGTGCACCTATACAATTTTCCATTGTATTGGGTGTGTTGGGGACACAGGAGATTTCTTGTATTTGATTGCAGGGTTGCTTGAGAGAGACTATCTTCATCCTACGCCTCCCACAGATTGATAAACCTTAGGTCATCCACTTGAGGGAAATTGCTACTATCCTACAAAACTCTGCGCTTGGAGGCCCAACACGTGTCTACAAGAATAAAGTTGCATAGTAGACATCACTCATGAAACTACTATGGAAGATCATCGAGAATATTTAAAAACTCAAGAGAAGCTATGCTTCGAAAAGCTCAACTTAGAGCAAGAGCATTGATTCTTAAAAGCAATCAATGATGATCTTCAGAAGAAAAGTTCTTCTTAGATTGCCAAGCGTTTACTCTTGTCTACTTACACGCCACAAGTAAAATCTAGCAACAAGAGTAAGAAAGATTCTTCTTCTAGTAGTAACAATAGTCATGCTAATTCCAATAATGTTGATTCTAGTAGTTATCTTGATTCCACTAATGATTCTCTTGGCCAAGTTACACTTGAGCAAGAAAATAGCTTATTGAAGGGAATTATAGAGAAAGGTGTTTGCAAGAGCCTTACCGAAAATAAGCAATTTGAGGAAATTGTATGCAAGCAAGGAAGGCACCAGAAGAATCAAGGTGTTGGTTTTGAACGCAAGTTCAATGCCAATGGAGTTGAGTGGGAAGAAGAACAATACCCCAAGATGAAGTTTGTTCCTCAACATGAGAAGTATGACCCTACTTCCTCCAAGGGAACACAAGCTCAAGATGATCTTCCACCACAAGACCACAAGCTAAAAGGCAAGGACAATCTTAAAGAGGAAACTGATGCATTTGAAGAAGCTCCAAAGGCCTTGGTCAAGTGGGTTCCCAAGACTACATCAAGTTCTACTTCATCAAGTACTACTACAACCCCAAGGATTCCCATCAAGTTGATGTGGATCCCAAAGAAGAGGAACTAGAGAGTTCTTAAGGGTGACTCCGCCAACATACTTCACTCACACTACGGGAAACAGCTAGTTTGCCGTCAGTAGGCATCTTTGCCGTCAGCTTTTCATCGGGCCAGACGGCAAAGAGCACATTTGCCGTCAGCTGCTGACGGCAAAGAATGACTAACGGCAAAAATGTATTTTGTCATCTGCGTTTTTTATTGTAAACGGCAAAGAGTCTTTGCCGTTTGTCTTTTTGTTTTACAGACGGCAAAATATATACTTTGCCGTCTGTAATAAAAAATACAGACGGCAAAGACTTTGCCGTCTGTATTTTTTATTACAGACGGCAAAGTATGTCGTTTGCCGTCTGTAAAACAAAACGCAGACGGCAAATCAGAAACACACCACGCGGATCGATCACCTGGATCGATGACGTGGCAGCCCCTAGCACTCTCCTCCACCACCCACGCCCGACCCCACCGCCTGTAATATAAAATGCAGAGGGCAAAGTCTTTACTGTCTGCGTGTTTATTTGCAGACAGCAAAGTAGGGTACTTTGCCGTCTGTAAATAAAAACACAGACGGAAAGAAGAAACACAGCCCACGGATCCATCACTTGGATCGGTGACATGGCAGAATCCAGTCCACACATCCATCTTATCCCTACCCAACGCCCACGCCCCAGGCCCCACGGCCCACATGCCCTGCGCCATGCCCCAGACCCATGACGACCTTATCCTCCACCCCACCCCACCACGACTCTCTCTCTCTCTCGTACCTCTCTCTCGCCCTCGATCCAGACTATAGAAATAGTACACCGGCGACCCCACTTCGCCTTCCGGCCACGGACTCGCTCGCCTTCCCCGGCCCCTGTTACTGGCTGCCATGGTTGCCGGCGCCCCTGTCGGTTGCCGGCGCCGGCCCCGTCCCTCGTCGCCCCTGTCAGCTGCCGGCGCCGGCCCCGTCCCTCGTCGGCCGCCGGCCCCTTCCTTCTCTGCCTCCGGCGCCGCCAAGCCCGCCCCGTCCCGCTTCGCCCCTGCCGGCCCCCAGCCCCATCCCTCGATGCTACACTGCCGCACCAGTGGCAAGCTCCGGCGCAGCGACGGACGCATTGAGCCCCATCCCTATTGCATTCTTTTGTATTTTGAGAGATATCCCTGTTGTAATCTATGTACTAATTCATTTGTGTCTACTCTGTGTAATCCATCCGTGTGTAATCTATTTATCTTGTGAAACGAAACAGCCTTGTATTGTGAAATTCATTCATGATGTTTTAGAACAACAAGTGTTCATGGATATTGTGATGTTGTTTTAGAACAACAATGGTCAATGGAATTGTATTTCACCATCAAAAAATTATATATGTTGTGTTATGAGAACCAACTATGATAGTTTTGTTGTGTAAAACGACCTATAAAGAATGCCAGGGAAAATCTTTTGATGTTTAGCGGTCCTGTGAATTTTTTTATATTTAAAAAAAAATTGCCGTATGTAAAGTAGATTGGCTGATGGCAAAGATTGTGTTTTGGCTGACGGCAAAGAAGTTTCTTTGCGGTCTGTGACTGGTATTTGGGTGACGACAAAGTCTTTGCCGTCTTCCTGATGAAAAGCTGACGGCAAACTATTCTTTGCCGACTTATCTTTGCCGTCTGAGTTTGCCGTCTGCTTCCTGACGGCAAAATCTTTGCCGTCTGGATTTAGGTCTTTGCCGTCTGTGATTCACAGACGGCAAATTATCTGCTTCCCGTAGTGTCATATTCATATTGGCAAGGACAAGTCCAATCAACTACCACATCTTGCACTACTTCAAGGAGTCACAAACCCTCTTGTTGGTAAGTCAAGGGATAAGGTAACCAAATGTTTTCATGGACATCATCATATGTGTACTTCATTCTATGTCTATGGATATCCTTGTTTGTTCCTTGTGCGACTAGCCCATGTAGGTATTGAAAGCGCAACTCACTCCAATGAATTGCTCCAAATGATCTACATCAACATTGAGCATCCACATCTTCAACATCTACATGAAGTCATCCTCGACAAAACCCAAGGTTAGTTCATCCCTCTAAAAGGGGATATCACATCTAGGGGGAGCTTTACTCTAAGAATTGAGCTAAAGCAAGTCTAATGGTGAGAACAAAACAATGCTTTATGTAAAAGTGGTAACCCCACTTGTGCTTAAACAATGAGTATGACCTATGATCAAATGTGCTCATTTGACTCCTAAGTCAATATACTCATATATAGGTTACCTAGTCATCGCCAATTGTTTGATAGATGCTAGAGTGTTTGTGCATGTTTTGCCACATGTTCATTTGCTATCTTATTGTGTGAGCATGTTAGTTGCATATTTTCTCCATTCGAAGACATCCATTTGTTGCTTTGATTGTTTGGCTTTTCTTTTTGCCAAATGAATGGACAAGAATGCCTAAGTACTCCCTCTAGCTATCTATGCTTTTCTCATCTCAAACTCTATTCATGCTACATCACAAAGTTTGATCAAGACATATTCGGACCCTCTGAGTGAGGAGCACTCGGAGCCACCGATTCGTCATAGACTTAACTTCCAAAAGTTCTTAGTGCATTTCGGTCTGACCGATTCATCCCTTTTGGTCACACCGAGTTCATTAAGTTGATCTAGGTTTTAATCTCGTTGCAACCGATTTGATCCTTTTCGTCACACCGAGTTCATTAAGTTGATCTAGGTTTTAATCTTGTTGCAACCGATTTGATTCTTTCGGTCACATCGAGTTGCAGTAGCTGCTTGTGATTCTGCGTCTCGGTGCCACCGAGTCGTTCCACTCGGTCACACTGACAGATTCTGGTATATACCCACGGGCTGAAAATTTGGAAATTCCTCCAAACGCTTTGCCCGTGCCTGTCCAGCTCTGCCGACTCGAGGACTCCAGATCATCTTCTCATTGCAAGCGACCTCCTGCCGTTGGTCTTTGTCACCGTCAACGGGAATCTTTGCCGTCGTTGTCACCATAGCGGGTTGCCAAGTTCGGGTATGAACTCATCCCTTTGTCCCATCCCATCTCCGATTCCGAGCACAAAGATCAATGCCTATATTCTTTCCACATTTGAAACTACTCTATCCAGTGCAAACTCTGTTAGATTAGATTTGATGCAAAAATTTAGGTTTAGGTTTCCGCGAAACTCATCTCGGACTGACCGATATTAGGATTTTGGTCTCATCGATTTGACTCAGACCATATCACAAGTATTTTTCGGTGTGACCAAAACATACCAATCGGTGTGACCTAGTTCATCTCTCTGTGGAACCCTAGCAACTCGGAGTCACCGAACTGCATCTTGGTCTGACCGATCTTGCATGTTTAGACTCTAGAACTGCTTCGGTGTCACCGAGTTTTTAATATCGGTAGCTCCGAAATGCTTTCTGTAGAAAACTAAAACTAAGTTTTTGACTCACTTATTTTGCAAAATGGTTATGCTTTGTGATTCTCATCTACTCTATCTCAGCTTATCTATTCACAGGGTCAGCTTTCAGTGTCAGAGATGTCTGACCAAAGTGATAGCCAGAACAAATGAGGAGCACGTAAATATGAGTGAGGGCACTAGTCCCTCAAACAGCAGCTTTGATGAAGGAAGTAGAAGTACTCCAAGCAATCTTCCAAAGGCCAGTGCCAGGCAGAGGAACAAGAAAACCTCAGATTGAGAGGATGAGGACTTTGTGGTTGATGAGGAAGTCACTTCAAAGAAGAAGGTTTTCAAGAAGGAATTTGGTACAAGTGCATCCACTAGGCCTGGCTTGAAAAACAAAGCTCCTGCCAAGAGAATTCTTATGTCCAAAGCTAGAGCCTCAACTCAAGCAACTGCTGAACCAAGAGAAGAAGAGGCTACTGGAAGAAATAAAAGGAAAGAAAGAGTCAAGAAGACTATGGCCAAAGTTATTGTCAAGCCATCTATGGTCAGGGAATGGAAGAAAGAAAAGGAAAGAAATAGTCAAGAAGACTATGGCCAAAGTTATTGGCAAGCCATCTATGGTCAGGGAATCTGATGAAGAGGAGGAGGAAGAGCCCATTGCACCTCCTGCCAATACCTGGAAGCTAATGGGAGATGCTATCAAGTCCGGGGCTGCTCCATCCAAGCCCAAGACAGCTCCCAAGTCATCAACTCAAGCTTCAAAGCCAACAGTACCCAAGAGACCCACAAGAAATATCTCAGCCGTAGAGAAGAACAAGGCCCCAATGCCTGAAGTTCAAGAAGATGATGAGTCCCAAGTGCTAAGGAAGCTCAAGCCAAAAAGTCCAGATCATGATGACACTCATCCAGTAGTAGAGAACATGAAAGTGAGAAAAGATGCAGGTTTCAGACTGTGGAGACAGTCAGACCCCTATGCTACAAGGAGAAGAAATGTTCTGGATTACAGGTTTCACACCAAGGAGCACCAGGACTTCTATGAGACAGTTCTTTTGGACAAGAAGCCCATAGTCAGTGACATGAGATGGGTGGACTAGAAATATATTGATAACAATGTTGATTACTTCCTTGGAGTTCATGAGAGCTTCAGGATGAATGGAGTTGACAAGTTTGTTGGTCAGAAACTGACAAAATGGAATGATGAGATGGTCATGCAATTTTATTCAACTACACATTTTTACCCAGATGGTATGATAGTTTGGATGACTGAAAGTACTAGGTACCAATCCTCCATTGTTGAGTGGGCCAAGCTGATCAATGCCCCTTAAGAATCTGAAAATGACATAGATGTTTATGCCAAGCCCAGGAAAGACCATAACTCCATGGCACACATGTACAAGGAAATTCCTCATGATGCTTTGGAGACTCACAAATTTGGATCCATTTACTATCTGTTGTCAGGGCTGCCTACTATCAACACTATATTGAGGCATACTTTGTTGCCCAAATCAGGAGATGACAGGATGATCAGAGGGCACTCGATCAACTTTTTGCATATGTTTGATGTGCCAGAGAAGTTCAAGGTGATGACCTTGATTGTTTAAACAACTAAGAGGACTATAGAAGATCAGAAGAGGTCATGTGGATATGCCCCACACATTCAGATGCCCATCAACTCCAAGATGGGTACAGGCACATATCTTCTAGACAGAGAGCACCTTCCCCTGAGGCCGATTTTGAAGACAATGTTGTTGTCATGGATGCATCACATCCTACATCGATAGAAGCTCAGGAGATGAGAGAGAAAGCAGAGGCAGCAAAGACTTCCAAGGTTCCAGATGTCTCAACCGTAAATCTCAACAACAAGCTGGACCAGCTCAGCTATCTGCTTGAGGCCACAGTGAGAATTGAGAAAGGACTAGCCACCCTGACTCAAAACCAAGAAAGTCTTGAGAGGATCATTGAAAGTCTTGAGAAAGGACTATTTGATGATGTGATGCATAGGTCTCCCCTTTTTTTGATTTTTTTTAATTTTTATAGTGTTTTGAGAATCCGGCCGATTTCATCGCGATGGTGGTTTGTGGATAGGGGTTGAGTCATGCAAAGTTGTTGTCGATTCCTTGATGAAATGCTTACCTGTGAAGCTAACATTGATTTTTAACAAAAATAACGGGCAAGCTAAGGAGCTCCCATAGTTCAAATTTCAGCCAGTTCCAACTGAATTGGCCAAAGGTTATCTTAATGGCCGGGAGTAGCTTCGAGGGTCCGAAATGCATGATTTTTGGCGACCGTCTGTAAAACAGGGTCTAGTTTGAAATAGACATGGAATGGCGCCATTTGGAATGACTCTCTTTGTAGTAGCTTCACGAAAAACACATGTTTCTAGCATTCGAAAAATGGAAAATGTTTTTTTTTGTGAAAGAAGTTGGAACCTTGCTTTGGGAACATTGTTTGCAATCCCAAGATGTAGGGATGTGCCAAATTTGGGCATATTATCACAAACTATTCAACGAATGCGGCCATATCATTGCTCGTTTGGCTTGAAAGCCATGAATCTTCGTTCATGGTAGGTCGTTTTTGAGAACACCTTTTCAAGAAAACATCGGTATTCCAATTTTAATATTTTTACTAGTTGGCAGGCCACATTAGATGATGTGACTCAGATGTCTCCAATATTTTTTATTTTTTTTATTTTCTATGGTGTTTTGAAAATCTGACCAATTTCATCGCGGCGGCCGACCGTGGCTAGGAGTTGAATCATGCAAAGCTGTCGTCGATCCTTTTCCTACCCATGAGGCTAAAAATGTTTTTTAGCAAAAATAACAGGCAAGCTAAGGAGCACCCGCAGTTCAAATTTCAGCCGGTTCGAGCTGAATCGGCTGAAGGTTATCTGAATGGCCGGGAGTAGCTATGAGGACCAGAAATGCATGATTTTGCGTGACCGTCCATAGAATAGGGTCTCCTTTGAGATAGACATAGAATGACGCCATTTGGAATGACTCTCTTTCTAGCCGCTTCATGAAAAAAACATGTTTTTAGCATTCAAGAAAATGGAAAATGGTTTTTTTGTGAAACAAGTTGGAACCTCGCTTTCGCAACATTGTTTGCTATCCCAAGTTGCAGGCATGTGCCAAATTTGGGCATATTATCACAAACTATTCAACGAATGAGGCCATATCATTGCTCGTTTGGCTTGAAAGCAATGAATCTTCATTCATGGTAGGTCGTTTTTGAGAACGCCTTTTCAAGAAAACATCGGTATACCAAGTTTAATATTTTTGCTAGTTGGTAGGACACATTTGATGATGTGACGCGTAGGTCTCCCCTTTTTTATTTTTTTACGGTGTTTTCAAAATCCGGCCGATTTCGTCGCGGCGGCCGTCCGTGACTAGGGGTTGAATCATGCAAAGTTGTTGTCGATTCTTTGATGAAATGCCTACCTATGAAGCTAAAGTTGATTTTTACCAAAAATAATGGGCAAGCTAAGGAGCACCTGCAGTTCAAATTTTGGCCGGATCCAGCTGAATCGGCCAAAGGTTGTCTAAATTGCCGGGAGAGACTACGAGGGTCGGAAATGCATGATTTTGGGCGACCGTCCGTAAAATAGCGTCTACTTTGAGATAGACATGGGTTGCCACCATTTAGAATGACTCTCTTTGTAGCTGCTTCATGAAAAACATATGTTTTTAGCATTCAGAAAATAGAAAATATTTTTTTTTGTTAAACAAGTTGGAACCTCGCTTTGGCAACATTGTTTGCCATCCCAAATGCAGCCATGTGCCAAATTTGGGCATTGATGTTTGCTTGAACTACGTAGGTATTTCCAAAAAGAGGAAGGGATGATGCAGCACAACAACGGTAGGTATTTCCCTCAGTGATGAGAGCAAGGATATCGAACCAGTAGAAGAACCACGCAACACCATGTAAACAACACCTGCACACAAAGAACAAATACTTGCAACCCGACGCAAGAGAGGGGTTATCAATCCCTCACGGGTAAAAATATAGGTAAAATTCTAGTAGTTTGGATAAATAGATCTCACGGGAACGTGACATAAAATAAATAAATAAAAATTGCAGCAAGGTATTTTTGTGTTTTTGGATTTATAGATCAAAAAATGAAAGCAAATAAAAATATATCTTAAAGGCAAATATAATAAAGAAGAGACCCGGGGGCCGTAGATTTCACTAGTGGATTCTCTCGAGAAAAATAGCATACGGTGGGTAAACAAATAACTGTTGAGCAATTGATAGAACTTCAAATAATCTTGACGATATCCAGGCAATGATCATTATATAGGCACGACTCCTACCTACATCTACTACTGTTACTCCACACATCGAACGCTATCCAGCATGCATCTACTGTATTAATTTCATGGAGAAATGGAGTAGTGTAATAAGAACAGTGACATGATGTCGAAAAGATCTATTTATGAAGAAATAGACCCCATCTTGTTATCCTTAATACAATGATACCTACGTGTCGGTTCCCTTCTGTCGCTGGGATCAAGCACCGTAAGATCGAACCATCACAAAGCACCTCTTCCGATGGCAAGAAAAATCGATCTAGTTGGCCTAACTAAACCAAAGATTCGAAGAGGAAATACGAGGCTATTAGTAATCATGCATATAAGAGATCAAAAGACTGAAATAACTTTCATGGATAAAAACATAGAGCTGATCAAAAACTCAAAATTCATCGAATCCCAACAAACACACCGCAAAAAGAGTTACATCAAATAGATATCCAAGAGACAATTGTATTGAGAATCAAGATAGAGAGAGAGAGAGAGGAAGCCATCTAGCTACTAACTACGGACCCGTAGGTCTACAATGGACTACTCATGCATCATCGGAGAGGCACCAATGAGGATGATGACCCCTCTATGATGATGCCTAGATTGGATCTGGTGGTTCTGGAACTTGCGGTGGCTGGAATTGATTTTTGACGACTCCCCTAGGGTTTCTGGAATATTGTGGTATTTATAGAGCAAAGAGGTGATGCAGGAGGCGGCCGAGGTGGGCACAACCCACCTGGGCGCGCCTGGCCCCCCAGGCGCTCTTTGGTGGGTTGTGCTCCCCTCGGAGCTCCCCTGAGGTACTTTCTTGCCCAACAGGTGTCTTCTGGTCCTGAAAATTCCAAAAAAAGTTTTGCCGCATTTGGACTCCGTTTGATATTGATTTCCTGCGATGTAAAAAACAAGCAGAAAACAGCAACTGGCGCTCGGCACTATGCCAATAGGTTAGTTCCAAAAACTGATATAAAGTTGCTATAAAATGATTGTAAAACATCCAAGAATGATTATATAATAGCATGGAACAATCAAAATTATGTATACATTGGAGACGTATCAGCATCCCCAAGCTTATTTCCTACTCGTCCTCGAGTAGGTAAATGATAAAAACAGAATTTTTGATGTGGAATGCTGCCTAACATGTTCATCACTTTCTTTGTAGCATGGACATTTGGACTTTTATATGATTCAAAGCAATAGTCTAGTTTTAACATGAAGACTTTAATACTCAAGCATATCAACAAGCAACCATGTCTTTCAAAATGTCAACACTAAAGCAAGTTATCCCTAGCCCATTATGCTCAATCATTGATCCATTCATGAAACACACTAGCATATTAGCTACACCCAATGCTCAAGTACGATCATAGTGCCTCTTAGTTGGTGCTTTATTAGAGAAGATGGAGACTCAAGTAAAATAAAAATTGCATAAAGTAAATAGAAAGGCCCTTCGCAGAGGGAAGTAGGGATTTGTAGATGTGCCAGAGCTCAAAGCAAAAAAGATAGAGATAAAACATTTTGGGTGGCATGCTTTTCCTGTCAACGAAAACAATCGAGTAGTTCCCAATACTTTCCATGCTAGATATATCATAGGCAGTTCTCAAACAGAAAATAAACTTTATTCCTTTTTCAACCATACTTTCACTTTTCATGGCTAACCATATCCACGAGTGCCTTCCATACCAACACTTTCCAAGGAATTTATTATTTGACAACATAAAATAAATACATTTTTTTCATTTTGGGACTGGGCATTCCTTATACATTTGTCGTACTCTCGTGCAATGACAAGTGAATAAACACTCATCTTGAGAATAACACATCTAGCATGGAAATATGTCAGCCACCCCCTACCATTTCATGAGCGGTACGAGCACACAAAAGATAAATTTATTTTTAAAATTAGAGATGGCACATACAAATTTTCTTAGAACAACACGGAAATACCGCACATAGGTAGGTATAGTGGACTCTTGTGGCAAAAACTGATTTAAAGTATTTTGGATGCACAAGTAGTGAGCATAGTTAGTGCAAATTATAGCAAAATATTGGGAGGCATCCAACTAAGAAACGAAAAATCTCATAAGCGAGCATTAAGCATAACTAACACCAAATAATGCACCACAAGTAGGATGTAATTTAATTGCATAATATTGACTTTCGTGCTTGCATATGGAATCAAAAACCTTAACACCAATATTCTTACTAAGGCATAATTACTCATCAACGTGACTCACATATCACTATCATTATATCTCAAAACTATTACAAAGAATCAAGTTTATTTTGTCCAATGATGTTCATGAAAGTTTTTATTATATCCCTCTTGAATATCTATCAGTTTGGGACTAATTTCATATGTTGCTTTTGATAGATCAAACAAATCTAAGTGAAGAATGTGAGCATGAAATTTTTTCTTCTCTCAAAATAATTTAAGTGAAGCAAGAGATAATTTGTTGAAAAATAGTAAAGCACACCGTGCCAAAAAAAGATATAAGTGAAGCACTAGAGCAATTCCATAGCTCATAAAGATTTAAGTGAAGCATAGGGAGCAATTCTAACAAGTCATAGAATAATTTTGGCTCCCTCAACTAGGTGTGTCCCGAAAGTATAGATGACTTCAAACATAGAGCAAAACAAGCCAAGACTCATATCATACAAGACGCTCCAAACAAAACTCATAATATGTGATGAATAAAAATATAGTTTCAAGTAAAATACCGATGGTTGTTAGAAGAAAGAGGGGATGCCAGTCGGGGGCATCCCCAAGCTTAGTTGCTTGATACTTCTTGGATATTATCTTGGGGTGCCTCATACATCCCCAATCATAGCCTTTTGCTAATTCTTATTCCTGCATCCATCGCAATCTCACCCAAAACTTGAAAACTTCAATCACACAAAACTCAACAAAACCTTCATGAGATCCTTAGTATAAGAAAGAAAATCACTACTTTAAGTATTGTTGAAAACCCATTCATATTTTGTTATTGTATTATATCTACTGTATTTTAACTTTTCCATGGAAAAAACTCTTCAAAGGAAACCATAGAATCATCAAAACAGCACATAACACAACGAAAACAGAATCTGTCCAAAACAGAACAATCTGTAGTAATCATGGAACTTTGTATATTTCTGTAACTCCACAAATTCTGAAAAAATAGGAAAAAGTGGGAAATTTGTATATCAATCTTGTCTGAATAATTCAAAGCAAAAACACATTTCTGTGGTTTAAGAAAATATTTTTCTCAGCGCAAAAGTTTATGTTTTTCAACAAAATCGAATCAACTATCACCCAACATGATCCCAAAGGCTTTGCTTGGCACAAACACTAACTAAAACACCAAAAACACAATCATAACAAAGGCATAATTGTGCAAACACTCGAGAATAGAAAGAAAAAGATGAAAATGAATTTTATTCATTGGTTGCCTCCCAACAAGCACTATCGTTTTACGGCCCTAGCTAGGGCTAGATAATTTTAATGATGCTCACATGAAAGACAAGAATTAAAGCACAAATGGAGGATCATATAACATGTGACAAACACACTTAAGTCTAACATACATCCTATGCATAGGAATTTTATAAGCGAACAAATTATCAAGACAACAAATAGCTAGCAACTGCAAGGAAGAAGAATAAAACATAGACAATCTCAACATGAAGAGAGGTAACTTAGTAACATGAAAATTTCTACAACCATATTTTCCTCTCTCGTAATAATTACATGTAGGATCATAACCAAATTCAACAATATAAATATCATAAACAATATTCTCTTTATGATCCACATGCATAAAAAGTTGACACTCTTCCAAAATAGTGGGATTATCATCAAATAAATTCATGACCTCTCCAATCCCACTTTCATGAAAAACTTCATAAGATTGAACACTCTCCAAATAAGTGGGATTATTTTTGGCTAAAGTTGGCACTCTTCCAAACCCACTTTTAATATTATCCAAAGCATATTCATCATGGGGTTTAAATAAATTTTCAAGATCATAAGAATCATTATCACCCCAATCATGATCATTACAATAAGTAGTGCACATAGCAAAACAAGCATCCCCAAGCTTGGGGTTTTGCATATCACTAACACAATGGACATTCACGGGATTTATTACAATCATGCTTTTCATTCAAGGAGCTATCATAAATCACTTTATAAATTCCTTCATTTAACTCTTCATCACAATTTCAGATTCATAAATATCAACCAAAACATTATAAAGATAATCTAGTGAACTTAATTCACTATCATTTGGTTCATCATAATTGGATCTTTTGAAAATATTAGCAAGTGGATGAGGATCCATATCAATAGATTTTTAGCAATCAAAGATGAAAGCAAATAGAAGGCACATGGCAACACAAGCCAACATGAGATCTGACGAGAAAATGGCAAACGAAAAAGACGGCGAATAAAATGGCAAATTTTTGTGAAGCGGGGGAGAGGAAAACGAGAGGCAAATGGCAAATAATGTAAATTGCAAGGAGATGAGATTTGTTATTAGGAACCTGGTAGATGTTGATGATGTCTTCTCGGCAACGGCGCCAGAAATTCCTTTTGATGTTGCTTGAAATAATTTGGTATTTCCCAAGAGGAAGGGGTGATGCAGCACGGCAAAGGTAGGTATTTCCCTTAGTGATGACACCAAGGTTATTGAACCAGTAGGAGAACCATGCAACACCTCGTAAATAGCACCTGCACACAAAGAACAAATACTTGCAACCCGACGTAAGAGAGGGGTTGCCAATCCCTCATGGGTAAAAAGATAGGTAAAATTGTAGTAGTTTGGATAAATAGATCTCGTGGGAAAGCGAGATAAAATAAATAAATAAAAATTGCAGCAAGGTATTTTTGTGTTTTTGGATTAATAGATCTGAAAATAAAATAAAGTAAAATAGACCTCGAAGGCAAATATAATAAAGAAGAGACCCGGGGGCTGTAGATTTCACTAGTGGCTTCTCTCGAGAAAAATAGCATACGGTGGGTAAACAAATTACTGTTGGGCAATTGATAGAACTTCAAATAATCATGACGATATCCAGACAGTGATCATTATATAGGCATCATGTCCAAGATTAGTAGACCGACTCTTGCCTGCATCTACTACTATTACTCCACACGTCGACCACTATCCAACATGCATCTGGTGTATTAAGTTCATGGAGAAACAGAGTAATGCAATAAGAACGATGACATGATGTAGACAAGATCTATTTATGTATAAACAGACCCCATCTTGTTATCCTTAATAGCAACGATACATATGTGTCAGTTCCCCTTTTGTCTCTGGGATCAAGCATCGTAAGATTGAACCCATCACAAAGCACCTCTTCCCGTGGCACGAAAAATCAATCTAGATTGCCTAACTAAACCAAAGATTCCAAGAAGAAATACGAGGATATAAGTAATCATGTATATAAGAGATCAAAGACTCAAATAACTTTCATGTATAAAAACATAGATCTAATCATATACTCAAAGTACATCGGATCCCAACAAACACACCGCAAAAAGTGTTACATCAAATAAATCTCCAAGAGACCATTGTATTGAGAATCAAGAGAGGGAGAGGAAGCCATCTAGCTACTAACTATAGACCTGTAGGTCTACAATGAACTACTCACGCATCATCGGAGAGGCACATATGAGGATGATGAACCCCTCTGTGATGGTGTCTAGATTGGATCTGGGGGTTCTGGAACTTGTGGCGGCTGGAATTTATTTTAGACGACTCCCTTAGGGTTTCTGGAATATCAAAGTATTTATGGAGCAAAGAGGCGCTGCGGGAGGCGGCCGAGGTGGGCACAACCCACCTGGGCGCGCTTGGGCCCCAAGGCACGGCCTAGTGGGTTGTGCTCCACTCGGAGCTCCTCTCAGGTACTTTCTTGGGCCAACAGGTGTCTTGTGGTCCAGAAAAAAACCACAAAAAGTTTCATTGCGTTTGGAATCCGTTTGATATTAATTTCCAGCGATGTAAAAAACAAGCAGAAAACAGCAACTGGCACTGGGCACTATGTCAATAGGCTAGTCCCAAAAAACGATATAAAATGGCTATAAAATGATTGTATAACATCCAAGAAGGATAATATAACAGCATGAATACTTCATAAATTATAGATTCGTTGGAGACGTATCAGGCATATTATCACAAACTATTCAACGAATGCGGCCATAGCATTGCTCGTTTGGCTAGAAAGCCATGAATCTTCGTTCATGGTAGGTCGTTTTTTAGAACTTTTCAACAAAACATTGGTATTCTAAGTTTAATATTTTTGCTAGTTGGTAGGCCAGAATTGAAGATGTGACGCGGAGGTCTCCATTTTTTCGAATTTTATGATGTTTTCAAAATCCGGCCTATTTCGTTGCGGCGACCGTCCGTGGCTAGGGTTTGAATCATGCAAAGCTATTGTCGATTATTTGATGAAATGCATACCTGTGAAGCTAAAAAATATTTTTAGCAAAAATAATGGGCAAGATTAGGAGCACCCGCAGTTCAAATTTCAGCCGGTTCCAACTGAATCAGCCAAAAATATGAAGTAATAAAGAAAGAGAGGTTTTCACATATAAATATATTATCTTGGACATCTTTTATGATTGTGAGCACTCACTAAAATATGACATGGTAAAAAAGTTGATGTTGGACAAGGAAGACAATGCAATGGGTTATGTTTTCTTATATCCAAAATAAATTATATTGTCATGGATCATCCAACATGTTGAGCTTGCCTTCCCCCTCATGCTAGCCAAATTCTTTGCACCAAGTAGAGATACTACTTGTGCTTCCAAACATCCCTAAACCCAGTTTTGCCATGAGAGCCCACCATATCTACCTATGGATTGAGTAAGTTCCTTCAAGTAAGTTGTCATTGTTGCAAGCAATAAAAATTGCTCTCTAAATAAGTATGATCTATTAGTGTGGAGAAAATAAGCTTTATACGAGCTTGTGATATGGAAGAAATAAAAGCGACGGACTGCATAATAAAGGTCCCTATCACAAGTGGCAATATAAACTGACGTTCTTTTGCATTAAGATTTTGTGCATCCAACCATAAAAGCACATGACAACCTCTGCTTCCCTCTGCGAAGGGCCTATCTTTTATTTTTACCTTCTACCCTTATACAAGAGTCATGGTGATCTTCACCTTTCCTTTGCGAAGCACTATGTGTTGGAAAGATCCTGATATATATACCCAATTGGATGTAGGTTTTCATAAAGAATTATTGTTGACATTACCCTTGAGGTAAAAGGTTGGGAGGCAAAACTATAAGCCCCTATCTTTCTCTGTCTCCGACTAAAACTCCATACCCATAAGTATTGTGTGAGTGTTAGCAATTCTGAAAGATAAAATGATAGTTGAGTATGTGGACTTGCTGAAAAGCTCTTATATTGACTCTTTCCGATGTTATGATAAATTGCAATTGCTTCAATGACTGAGATTATAGTTTGCTACTTTTCAATAAAGTTGCTGCTTCATACTTTACATTGTGAATAGATTGTTACTTTAGCATAAGAAATTATATGACAATATATATGTTGTTGTTCTAACAATTACCATGATGCCCTCATGTCCGTATTTTATTTTATCGACACCTCTATCTCTAAACATATGGACATATTTTTCGATTTCGGCTTTCGCTTGAGGACAAGCGAGGTCTAAGCTTGGGGGAGTTGATACGTCCATTTTGCATCACGCTTTTATATCGATATTTATTGCATTATGGGCTGTTCCTACACATTATGTCACAATACGTATGCCTTTTCTCTCTTATTTTGCAAGGTTCATATGAGGAGCGAGAATGCTGACACCTAGAATTCTGGGCTGGAAAAGGAGCAAATATTAGAGACCTATTCTGCACAACTCCAAAAGTCCTGAAACTCCACGAAAGTCAGTTTTGGAATATATTAAAAATATTGGGTGAAGAAAGCACCAGAGGGGGCCACCCACTGTCCACAAGGGTGGAGGGCGCGCCCTACCCCCCTGCCTCATGGGCCACCTGGCAGCCTCCCGATGCCCATCTTCTGGTATATGGTGTCTTTTGCCCTGGAAAAAATCATAAGGAAGCTTTCAGGATGAAGCACCGCCGTCTCGAGGTGGAACCTTGGAGGAACCAATCTAGGGCTCCGGCGGAGCTTTTCTACTGGGGAAACATCCCTCCGGGAGGGGGAGATCGTCACCATCGATCCTCTCATCGAGAGGGGGTTAATCTCCATCAACATCTTCACCAGAACCATCTCCTCTCAAATCCTAGTTCATCTCTTGTATCAGATCTTTGTCTCAAGACCTCGGATTGGTACCTGTGGGTTGCTAGTAGTGTTGATTACTCCTTGTAGTTGATGCTAGTTAATTTATTCACTGGAAGATCATATGTTCAGATCCTTTAGGCATATTAATACCCCTCTGATTATGAACATGAATATAATTTGTGAGTAGTTATGTTTGTTCCTGAGGACATGGGAGAAGTCTTGCTATAAGTAGTCATGTGAATTTGGTATTCGTTCGATATTTCGATGAGATGTATGTTGTCTCTCCTCTAGTGGTGTGATGTGAATGTCGACTACATGACACTTCACCATTATTTAGGACTAGGGGAAGGCATTGGGAAGTAATAAGTAGATTATGGGTTGCTAGAGTGACAGAAGCTTAAACCCTAGTTTATGCCTTGCTTCGTAAGGGGCTGATTTGGATCCATATGTTTCATGCTATGGTTAGGTTTACCTTAATTCTTCTTTTGTAGTTGCAGATGCTTGCGAGACGGGTTAATCATAAGTGGGACGCTTGCCCAAGGAAGGGAAGTACCCAAGCACCAGTCCACCCACATATCAAATTATCAAAGTAACGAACGCGAATCATATGAGCTTGATGAAAACTAGCTTGTCGATAATTCCCATGTGTCCTCGGGAGTGCTTTGCTTTATATAAGAGTTTGTCCAGGCTTGTCCTTTGCTACAAAAAGGATTGGGACACCTTGCTGCACCTTGTTTACTTTTGTTACTTGTTACCCGTTACGAATTATCTTATGACAGAACTATCTGTTACCGATAATTTCAGTGCTTGTAGAGAATATCTTACCGAAAACCGATTGTCATTTCCTTCTGCTCCTCCTTGCGTTCGACTCTCTTACTTATCGAAAGAAATATGACAGATCCCCTATACTTGTGGTTCATCAGGTAGCCATGGAAACCTTGGACCAGAGGGGAGGCTCTCCTCCCATCTAGGGGGAGTCCAAGGAAGAAGAAGGAGGGGGGGGGGGTTCTCTCCCCCTCTCTCCCGGTGGCTCTCCTCCCATCATGACGGCGATCTACACCAACAACTTCGCCGCCGTCATCACCAACTCTCTCCCCCTCTATGCAGCGGTGTAATACCTCTTCTCCCCGGTATAATCCGTACTTGAACAAGCTGCTTTATGCCACATATTATTATCCAATGATGTGTGATACATCTCCAACGTATCTATAATTTTTTATTGTTTCATGCTATTATAGTATCAATCTTGGATGTTTTATATACACTTTCAAGCAATTATATATCTTTTTTGGCACTAACCTATTAACTTAGTGCCCGGTGCCAGTTGATGATTTTTGCCTGTTTTTAGTTTTCAGAATATCAGTACCAAACGAAGTCCAAATGGCACAAAACTTTTTGGATATTTTTTGGTAATAAGAGACCCTGGAAGCTTCGGTTGGGGACAAGAAAATGGATCAGTGGCCCACGAGGCACTGGGGGGAAGGGTGTTCCCTGGTGGGTTGTGGGGCTCATGTGGCTCCATTTGACCTAACTCCACTTCTATAAATTCTCTAAAATCAGGAAACCAATAGTGGAGTCCACGAAATACTTTCTCCGCCACCGCAAGTTCAAGTTATTGAAAGATCCCATCTGGAGGACTTTTTTGGCACTCTGCTACAGGGGGATTCAATCACGGAGGGGCTATACATCACCCATGCTACCCTTCCGATGATGCATTAGTAGTTTACCACATACCTACGGGTCCATAGTTAGTAGCTAGATGGCTTCTTCTCTTTATTTAATCTTCAATACAATGTTCTCCCCGATTTTCTTTAAGTTCTATCTGATGTAATCACTTTTTGGGGTGTGTTTCTTGGGATTCGATGAATTGTGAGTTTACGACCAGAGCTATCCGTGAATATTATTTGAGTTTTTCTGAACTCTTTTATGCATGATTGTTATAGTGATGTCGCTTGAAGCTACGTCGGTATTTCCCCAAAGAGGAAGGGATGATGCAGCACAGTGGTGGTAGGTATTTCCCTCAGATATGAAACCAAGGTTATTGAACTAGTAGGAGACCCAAGCAACACAACGTAAACAGCCCCTGCACACAAGAACAACACCTCGCAACCCGACGTGTTAAAGGGGTTGTCAATCCCTTTCGGGGTACGGTGCCTCAAGATAGGCAAATAACGTGAGGTAAATTTGTAGATAGGATAAATAGATCATGGAACAAATAAATTGCGACAAGGTATTTTTGTATTTTTTTGGTTTAAGATCTGAAGATAAACGCAAGGAAAAAGTAGATCGCAAGGCAAATATATGAGAAAGAAGACCCGGGGGCCATAGGTTTCACTAGTGGCTTCTCTCGAGAAAAATAGCAAACGGTGGGTGAAAAAATTACTGTTGGGCAATTGGTAGAACTTCAACTAATCATGATGATATCCAGGCAATGATCATTACATAGGCATCACGTCCAAGGTTAGTAGATCGACTCCTGCCTGCATCTATTACTATTACTCCACACATCGACCGCGATCCAACATGCATCTAGTATATTAAGTTCATGGAAAAACAGAGTAATGCAATAAGAACAATGACATGATGTAGACAAGATCCGTTTATCTATTGTGGCAGATATGGATCTCGTCTTTTTATCCTTAGTAGCAACGATACATACGTGTCGGTTCCCTTTCTGTCACTTGGATCAATCACCGTAAGATCGAACCCACTACCGGGCACCTCTTCCCATTACAAGATAAATAGATCAAGTTGGCCAAACAAAACCCAAATACCGGAGAAGAAATACGAGGCTATAAGAGATCGCGCATATAAGAGATCAAAGAACTCAAATAACTTTCATGGATACAAAAAGATATAACTGATCATAAACTCGAAGTTCATCAGAGCCCAACAAACACACCACCAAAAAGACTTACATCATATGGATCTCCAAGAGATCATTGTATTGATAATCAAGAGAGAGAGAGAGGAAGCCGTCTATCTACTAACTACGGACCCGAAAGTCTACAAAGAACTAGTCACGCATCATCGGAAAGGCACCAATGGAAGTGGTGAACCCCTCCGTGATGGTATCTAGATTGGATCTCGTGGTTCTGGATTCTGCGGCGGCTGGATGAAAATTTCGTTGACTCCTCTAGGGTCTCTGGAATATTGGGGTATTTATAGAGCAAAGAGTCGGTCCAGGGGCATCCGAGGTGGGCACAACCCCACAGGGCGCGCCGGGGCCTCCTGGCGCGCCCTGGTGGGTTGTCCCATCCTCGGGACTCCCCCTAGGTGCAACCAGGGCCCGTTGTGTTCCTTCTGGCCCATACAAAATTATTGTAAATTGGTGTGGCATTTGGACTCCATCTGATATTGATTTCCTGCGATGTAAAAACATGTAGAAAACAGCAACTGGGACTTGGCACTATGTCAATAGGTTTTGACCAAAAATAATATAAAATGACTATAAAATGATTATAAAACATCCAAGATTGATAATAAAACAACATGGAATAATCAAAAATTATAGATATGTTGGAGACGTATCATATAGCATCATATTTCTCTCTGATCTATTGATTGTCCAACTAGATTGATTTTTCTTATAATGGGTTCGATCTTGCGGTGCTCAATCCCAGTGGCAGAAGGGGACATGAGACATATTGTATCGTTGCTATTAAGGGTAAAAATATGGGGTTTATTCATACGTGAGTTTATCTTGTCTATATCATGTCATCTTGCTTAAGGTGTTACTCCAATTTTTATGAACTTAATACACTAGATGCATGCTTGATAGCGGTCGATGTGTGGAATAAGAGCAGTAGATGCAGCCAGGAGTCGGTCTACTTGTCTCAGACATGATGCCTATATACATGATCATTGCCTTGGATATCGTCATAATTATTTGCTTTTCTATTAATTGCCCAACAGTAATTTGTTTACCCACCGTATTCTATTTTCAAGAGAGAAGCCTCTAGTGAAAATTATGGCCCCCATGTCTATCTTTTATCATATATAAAAACCTAAAATACCTTGGTACATTTTTATTTAATTTATTTTATTTTGTATTTTTGTTCGATCTATCTATCAAATACCATACAATTCAATCTTGCTTGTAACCGTCGAGGGATTGACAACCCCTTGTTCGCGTTGGGTTGCAAGGATTTGTTGCTTGTGTGCAGGTGCTACTAACAAGTTGTTGATTGGTTCTCCTATTGGATTGATAACCTTGGTTCTTAACTGAGGGAATTACTTATCTCTACTGTACTACATCATCCTCTCCTCTTCGGGGAAATCCCAACGTAGTTTACAAGCAGTAGGAAGAATTTCTGGCGTCGTGGCCGGTTAGACATCATTAACATCTATCAAGTACATACGCATAAACTTTTCTCCTTGCATTTACTTTATTTTCCATTTGCCTCTCATTTTCATCTCCCCCACTTCTAAAAAAGTTTTTACAATTGTTTGCCTTTTTTCTTGTTAGCTTGTTTGCTTGATTTTTTGTCTTCATGTCAAGACTTATAAATAGAAAAAGAAATAAGAAAAAAAAGATGGATCCTAATCCTCTTGCTTATCTTTTCAAAAGATCCAATTATGATGAAACAATTGATAGTGAGTTGAGTGCACTAGATCATCTTTACGAAGTTTTGCTTGAAATTCATGAATCTGAGAACTGTGATGAAGTGTTAAAAGAAGAAACTTATAAGGTGATTCTTCATAGCTCCTTGAATGAAAAGCACGATTGCAATGATATTATTATAATATCTATTAATGTCAATTGTGTGAATGATATGCAAAATCCCAAGCTTGGGGATGATGATTTTGTTATGTCCACTACTTATTGCAATAATCATGATTGGGTGATAATGGTTCTCATGATCTTGAAAATTTATTTAAGCCTCCTGATAAATATGTTTGCAATAATATTGAAAGTGGGTTTGGAAGAGTGTCAACTCTAGGTAAAAATAATCCCACATATTTGGAGAGTTTTCAATCTTATGAAAAATTTATAAAGGTGGTGAGGTCGTGACTTTAGTTGATGTTAATCCCACTATCTCAGAAGATTACAAAACTTTTATGCATGAGGATCATGAAGAGAAAATTTTCTATAATGCTGAATTTGATTATGATCTTACATGTAATTGTTATGAGAGAGGAAAATGCTTGTAGAAATTTTCATATTACTAAATTACCTCTCATCATGTTGACATTTTCAATGTTTTATTCCTCTACTTTGCATATGCAAGATATTTCTTGTCTTGATAATTTGTTTTCCTATAAAATACCTATGCATAGGAAGTATGCTAGACTTAAATATGTGTGTCACATGTTTTATGATGCTGTAACATCTCAAAATTCTAAATTTTGGAATGTTATATTAAATAAATGATTATGATTGTTTGTTTGATTATTGTGTGATTGATTGAGTGAAATCGAGTGGAAATTTAAACTTTTTGAAAGTTGAATGAGATGGAATAAAAGGACTTTCCCAAAACTTTCATCTTGCATTTTGATCTCCATGAATTCAAATTCATCACAAAACCCTATAGTGAAGATAATATGACTTCTTCCATTTAAAGAAATGAAAAGGGGTTCCGAAGAAGATTTGAATTCCAATTGAAAATAGTCCAACTCAAAAACTTTATGCCACTCAAGAATTTTCATGAGAGAAGATAATAGGACTTCTTCAAATTATATGAAATAGGGTGAGAAGTAATGATGACCACTTTTAAAACTTATTCGAATCCTTTTGGAGAGTTTTTCCTTTGAGTTTGAAATTCATTTATTCAAATAAAATAAAAGAGAGAGGATAATATGACTTCCTCAATTATAAGAGAGTTGGAGAAATTATTAGAATACTATTTGGTGTTCTTCAAGTTTATTTGGTATTTATATTATTTGCAAAAAGCAAATTAATTGCATTAGGACAAATATTTTCAAACTTATGTGATCTGGAATTAATGTTCATTGTGCTCTATATATTCATTAGTGCTTTTAGAAGTTTACTAACCCATATGCTCGTGCGTTGCAACGGGAAAAATTGATGTTTTGTGCAAACATAATGTCCCACAATACCAGATTCACTATGAAGAACATGTTGCAACGTAGCATCCTTCTATAAAATAAACATAAAAAATACGTTGCGATTTAGCCGTGTTCATATTTTCTTTGCCGGGCATAATCTCCCACTGATTTCATTTAAGTATAATATTTTTTCATGGCATTTAAGTATAATCCTTTTATTAATTACTATGATGTCCTCACCTGTTTTAGTTGGGAATCAAGTCCTTCCTTTTCTAATTTAGTAGCCCCAACATATTGAAGCCTATAGATCCTTCCTTCTAATTATCATACCTTTTTACCTCAAATCCTTCATCTAGAATTTATTAAGACCGCAATCTTTCTTTTAGTTATTCCACCGGTTTACCCATATTCTTTCTTTAATTAGTCACATCCTTTTAAATATTCTGTTTAAGCCCACAATCCTTCCTTTATTAGCATATTTGCTTAGTTAGCTTGCCCTAAACATGATGACTGTCACTCATATATTTATAGTGGGTTGGGATTAGTAAATGTAAAAGATGCATAAGTCGTTGGTTGTTACATCGAAGAGCTAGACAGGAGGTCCTAAGTTCAATTCCCACAATGTTGATTTATATTGACCCAATTATTCTTTGTGGTCTCTATGAAATCCCATAAAAGGCCCATCAACATACAAGTACCTGGCCCAGATCGCTTAGCGTGTGTAAATCAAACGAAAAGGACTAAACCAAACCAAGAATACATATTCCCTTTAATAGTAGGTATAGATGTGGTATTTTTAGAAATTCGTTTGAATTTGTTTGGATCAAAAATGTTTTTCTGTAAGAAAAAACAAAAGCGCGCGCACACACAAGCACGCATGCGCTCAGGCCTAGGAGCCCGGTCAGCCACTGGCCAAATTGGCAAGGCCTGCCCCACGCGTCCAATTTCCTTCGCATCGGCCGCCCTCCCTCACTTGCATTTCCCCGCTCCCACTAACCGGTGGGAGCCCCCACCTTATCATCCCCAACCTCCCGCGTAGAGCACGCGAGGGACGCTGCGCTCGCCTCCCACCACCACCACTGACCGGCGGGACCCCATCCCTGTCGCCCCCATCCTCCCATGCCAGCTACGAGACAAGCTCGACGTGCGCTCGTCTGCAACTGTCGGAGAGGCCTCTCGTGATAGGCCTTATCCGCTAGCCAACGAAGCCTCTACCGCGCCTATAATACCCTCAGTCAGTGGTGGATCTCAGGTAGGGGGTCTCAAACTATGCGTATAAGGTTTGATGGTAACAGGAGGCGGGGGACATGATGTTTACCAAGGTTCGGGCCCTCTCTATGGAGGTAATACCCTACTTCCTGCTTGATTGATCTTGATGAATATGAGTATTACAAGAATTGATCTACCACGAGATCGTAATGGCTAAAACCCTAGAAGTCTAGCATGTATGATTAAGATTGCCTCTACAGACTAAGCCCTCTGAATTATACAGACATCCGAGGGGACTAGGCTTGTACAAAGTCGGTTACAGAGAAAGGAATCTCATATCCGGGCGCCAAGCTTGCCTTCCACGCCAAGGAGAGTCCCATCCGGACACAGGTGAGAGTCTTCGGTCTTGTATCTTCATAGCCCATCAGTCCAGTCCATGTCAATAGGCCGGACGCCTGAGGACCCCTTAATCCAGGACTCCCTCAGTAGCCCCCGAACTAGTCTTTCAATGACGATGTGTTCGGCGCGCAGATTGTCTTCGGCATTGCAAGGAGGGTTCCTCCTCCGATTACTTCAAAGTACCTGACTTAAAGAGCAGTATTCAGCTTTCCATTTAATGTCACGCCCATCGGCTTCCACACCTTCATGACTTCATCTTCCACGTGTCGAGCGAATACGAGAGGTCGGAGTATTTTTGCACATATCACCCTGACCATGTAAGAAAGGCGTCTATTTAAAGGGATTGGGATTTTCACATCCATTCCACACCAAGCGAGGAATCCTCAGACTTGCTAGGAGAAACCATTCCAACATGGCTAGCGCTCCCAACTCTTCCTCCCGCCCCCACGGCCCCGAAAAAGGCAATTTGGAGAAATGTTCCGTATCCCACAGTCAGCTAGTGAAGCTGCAGACATGGGGATTTTTTCCCCGCGGATCTAGTCCACGTTCGAGCAGGATTGACTTCCTTCGATGGTGGGGCTCAGGCGGAGAATTTCCCCAATCCATCCAGGGGGAACGAGTGTGCTTTGTTCCCTACTTGTTGAGAGGCGTTGGATTTCCAATCCACCCGTTCCTCTGAGGGCTTCTGGAGTATTATGGCCTCCAACTGCACATCACGGGTTACATTGCCCTTTGTGAGCTATTCCTGGGTTGTGAGGACCATTTTGAATTATGGAGGAAACTATTCTGCCTCGTCCCTCGTAGCCAAGAGGGATCAATATTTGAAGTGGGCGGAGCCGAGGTATGGCGCATCACCGGGACCGGATACCTGTCCGGCACGCCGAAGAAGGCATCTGAAGAGTGGCCTTCCGAATGGTTCTATATCGATGACATCACCCTTCCTGACCAAGTCCGAATGGGTCTTCCCGAATTTTCAAGCGTTCCGTTGAAGAAACGCCACAGCTGGAGCCCTCGGAGCCTCGAGGAGGAAGATAGCACGGAAGTCCGTCAATTAATGAGCAAGATAAAGACGCTCGCCCAGTCCGGATTATCAATAGTCGAGGTAATGGCGACTTCCATAGTACGAGGTGTTCACCCACTCCAATACAGAAGGCTTCCCATGTGACACTATAATATGGAAGAAGACACCTCCCGCTGCGGTCGGAACGGTCCGGACTCCCCCTCCGCTTTGGCACAAATACTGGCTGAACTATATAAAAGGGAGAAAGAGGAATTCATTCGTATTAAGCACCAAGAAGGATTTTCCATGTACAATCCTCCTAGCTGGGTGAGTTCCAATCCCACTTACTCTAATCAATCTACTCCCTGAGTCACTTTCCATGGACATTAATCCGTCCATTTGTAACAGGAATGGCGGAAGATCACCAAGGGGCTCCACAACCCCACCCCACAGCCAGAGGACCACAACCAGGACCTTGACCCTAGATTCGAAGAGGATCCAGATATATTCGTGGAGCACGAGGATGGGGTGTTCTACCAGGCGAGTTATGACGGCACGGAAGTGGCCATCACCGCCGACTATCCCGGTCTTCTTCCTGCTTCACACGTAAGTAATCAGGAGACATCTCCTCCGAAAAAGCTTCCTCATTCTGCCTCACCCACCGCACTATCTCGTGCTCCAAAGGGGAGGCGCTCGGCCCACCATCCTACACCAAAGGCGACTCCAAAGAGAGCGATACCCACACCGGGCAAGCTTTCGCAGAGGAAGGCAAGCGAAGACACATCGGATCCGTCATCAAACAGGTATGGCTTTGTAAATATGCTCTTTGGCAGTCACATCCAACTGTGACATTATCCGTTAGTGTTTTATCAGGAAGAGCGTTTGCCGGACTATGTCTGGGAGTCCTGCCAGTCACAATCCCAATAGCCGAGTTCTAGACCCTGTCGTAACGACGAGGGCTGATACGGGAGTGCCGCCAGATTGTCCTTTATCAGAGGATTCAGATGATGTGTCCGTCACAAACCCGGAAGTGGAGAGCATCATGAACCATCGGCGCCAAAGGACTGCTCTTCGCGACCCCGGCTTTACAAAGAGGCATTCAATGCCTTCAGCTCAGCTGATGCATATATCTAAGCTGCTCGAGATGGGCTTGCCAGAGCCACAGACCAATATTTGAAAGATATGCGGGTGAGCTCACATTATATACCAGTAGCCCCCGAGACTTGAAGCAGTTGATTCAGCTGATTTAAGGATCATTGTGAAACCAGGTGCTTAAGGAGAAGAACAACATGTTGTCTCAAGAGCTAGAAAAGTGTGAGACCCAGCTAGCTTCTGCGACAGCCAAACTGGAGAAATCCAAGAAGGCATCGCCTGGTAATGTGTCCCTCCATCGAGAAAAACAGAATTATATACCAGCAATGCTAACACAGTTGCATATCTTATGGCGAGATCGTCAGATTACCCGGGAGAGGCACCAGGAGTCGCACGAATGAGTGATCAACAAGCCAAAAGGCAACTGGCCGTGGGCGAAGTATACTGACACGGGTCAGGCAGGAGAAAAACAAACTCTAGGATTCCAACACCCATCTGGGCGAGGAACTGATAGATGTGCGGGCCAAGTTGGCTGATTCCGTGAAGGAAAATAAGAGGCTGCGAGGCAACATATTTAGTATGTGTTCAAACTTACCTCCGTGTAATTCAGCGAGGAAAGGAACTGACAAAGTTATGTCTGTAGGTATTCTGACTGGCCATCCCGAAGAGGAGATGTTCGAATCTTCGGGCGATCTGCTACAAGAGCTGTCGCAAATGCACGAGCGAGCTCGGCAGGCGATGCGAAGTGTTTCCAAGGCCTTATGGCCATCCGCTTCCCCTCCAGGAAGTATGGAGGAGCTTGTACAACTATTTAAGGGAGCGCTGCGCCGTTTCCGATTATGGAAGATATCGGCCTGCCGGGAAGGTGCGCGAGAGGCCCGGGCCATGGTGAAAACACGGTATACCAAGCTTGATCCGAATCATATGGCCCGGGTCGGACCTTTAGGGTCAGGTTGAAAAGAAATTCCCGTTAGTTTGGTATATGTGCAGGTAAAAGCAGCCGCAAAATATTCTCAACAGGATTGTAAGCTAGACAACCTGTTGGACGGCATAGAAGAGGAAATTTTTGAGTCCAAGTCACTATGTACTTTCCTTGACATATTTGTCCCTAGCTGGATTGTAAAACAATTGTCATGGCAGACCTTTTCGCTTCGACCTCTGGACCCAAGAGTGTGGAGTGTTTCTGAATACCTGAGCGGCAAAATAAACCGGGGTATGCATGGAAACCAGACATAGGGGTCATAGTTGCTTGAACAAACAAGTTGTATCCGGCTAGCTATGTTATATTACATTGTGATTGTAAGAAACATCTTCCAAAGAGAATAGTTCCGTTAAGGGTTCCTTTCCTTGGGTGACCATGCCTTACCGTCCATGCCTGAACTATGATTGAAAAATCGTAGTATACATAACATCTGGGGGTTCATAGTGCAATGAGTAAAAAATATCTATAGTCCGCCAACTGAATATTCCCTTAAGAACGCTAGATTTCGGCTTCACCCTATCTGAGGTACACGTCCGGATGACCCGGCAGTAATAATCGCAAAGGTGCTCCCTTTATGCCCTAGCCGAACTAATGGGAACATAGGGCATAAGCACAGGAGCCAGGCAACCCAGCTTGGCCAAAACTTAACTCATATCGATGTATATAATGGCAAAGAAAAGGTACATATGCGGAAAAGACACATATGTGGTGAGCTTAATGCTCGGAAAATAATAATAATAAGCTTCTGTACAAGAAGCCCCCAGGTATAATGGACGTACATGTTTGAGGATGTGTACGTTGTAGGTGCATGGTTTAGCCACTAAAAAAAGAAAAAGCGAAAAGAGAGGGAAAAAATAATGGAAACAAAAAGGAGAAGGAGACGAACAAAGAGTTCGGCGCTAGGCATAGAATCTTCGGAGTCTGGCCGCGTTCCATGGGTTCGGCTCTAGTCGATTGTATGATGCATCACGCAGGCGGTACACTCCTCCAGTGAGAACTTTGTCAATGATGAAGGGACCCTCCCACTTGGGCTTGAGTAGAACGAGTTCGCCAACATTATAAGTCTTGGCCCGCACTTCTCTGCTTTGATATCTGGTGTGTTAATCTGATTATGAATACATCTTTAAAGTACTCCGGTAGCGCTTTTCTTGTAGAGTTCTCCGTCGTGAACCTTGTAGGCTTTCGAGCGTCGGACAATGCGACGCGCCTCATTCTGATCCTCAGGGAGTTATCGCCTATTAAGGTAGGCTAATAAGGGTTTGCTCCATGGGGCAATGACTGCCATGATAAGATGGGACGACGGTGTTATTTCGCTGGCTGAGCCCCCGATGATATCGGAGTGTTCAGAATCTGGGGTTATAGTCGGATCTGGACTGGTGTTGCCGCTCTCCCCTTGCCACACCACGGATGGCTTGAAGAGCCTTTCTAGAAAGATGTTAGGTGGGACGGGGTTGCGCTTGGCGCTGATGCGAGCAAGTACATCCACCACTTGATTACTTTCTCGAGCCACATGATGAAACTCGAGCCCCTCGAACCGAGCCGACATTTTGAAAACGGCATTACGGTAAGCCGCCATCTTCGGATCTTTGGCCTTGAAATCTCCATTTATTTGATATATTACGAGGTTTGAATCCCCGCGCACCTCCAGGCATTGTATGCCCATGGAGACAGCCATCCGAAGACCATGCAATAAGGCCTCGTATTCGGCTGCATTGTTGGAGTCTGTGTATAATATTTGGAATACTGAACTGTATCTCCAGTAGGGGATGTTAGGACAACGCCCGCTCCTAAGCCTACCAGCATTTTGGATCCGTCGAAGAGCATGACCTAGTTGGAATATGTGTCGTACTCTTTAGGGAGTTCAGCCTCTGTCCATTGAGCGACAAAGTCGGCCGGTACTTGGGATTTAATGGCCCGACGCGGTCTGTATGTTATGTCGAATGGGAGGAGCTCAATGGCCCACTTGGCAATCAGGCCCGTGGCATCGCGGTTGTTTATTATCTCATTGAGTGGTACTTCGGAGGCCACCGTGATTGAGCACTCTTGAAAGTAGTGTTGTAGCTTCCGGGATGCCATGAAGACCGTGTATGCTATTTTTTGGTAATGAGGGTACCGGTATTTGCATGGTGTGAGGACAGTGGACACGTAGTATACCGGCTTCTAAAGCGGGAATTTGTGTCCGTCCTCCTTTTTGTTCAACGACGAGCACTGCACTCACGACCTGGTGTGTTGCCGATATGTATAATAACATGGGTTTGCCGACATTCAGTGCGGCCAGGATTGGGTTGCTCGCTAAATGAGCCTTTATTTCTTCCAGTCCGGCCGTTGTTGCGTCCGTCCACTCGAAGTGATCGGTGTGTCGGAGAAGGCGATAAAGTGGCAATGCCTTTTCTCCTAGTCTGGAGATAAAGCGTCTTAAAGCTGCCACACATCTGGCTAGTTTTTGGACTTGTTTAAGGTCTGTTGGCGTAGAAAACTGTGACAAAGCTCGGATTTTAGCTGGGTTCGCCTCAATTCCTCTATTGGAAATGATGAAGCCCAGAATTTTTCCAACAGGAACGCCGAAAACACACTTTTTCAGATTGAGCTTGATGTCCTACACACGGAGGTTGTCGAATGTGAGACGCAGATCATCTATTAATGACTCGACATGCCTAGTTTTGATGACGACGTCATCTACATACGCTTCAAATGTCTTGCCGATCTGTTTCTCCAGGCATGTTTGAATCATGCGTTGGTAGGTGGCGCCGGCATTTTTAAGTCCGAAGGGCATAGTGTTGAAGCAGAACGACCCACATGGGGTAATGAATGATGTTGCGGCTTGGTCGGACTCCTTCATTTTGATTTGATGGTATCCCGAGTATGTGTCGAGGAAACACAGTGAGTCATGTCCGGCTGTAGCATCAATAATCTAATCGATGCGAGGGAGGGGAAATGGATCCTTAGGGTAGGCCTTGTTGAGGTCTTTGAAATCGATGCATAGGCGCAAGGATTTATCCTTCTTTGGCACCATCACCAGGTTTGCCAGCCAATCCAGGTTTTTTATTTCTCTAATAAATCCGGCCTCGATTAACTTGGCTAGCTCCTCCCCCATAGCTTGTCGTTTGGGTTCGGAAAAGCGCCGCAGTGTTGGCTTGACCGGTTTATATCCCTTCGGTATGTTTAGGCTGTGTCCAGACAACCTACATGGGATTCCCGGCATATCAGAAGGATGCCAGGCGAATATGTCCCAGTTCTCACGCAGGAACTCTCGTAGCGCGGCGTCAATCGTTGGGTCCAGCTGTGCCCCGCTGGATGCTATCTTCTTGGGGTCCGTCGGGTGGACTTGAAATTTGACTATTTCATCTGCTGGTTTAAAGGAGGTGGATTTGGGTCGCTTGTCCAGGATCACGTCGTCCCTATCCATCGTGGAGCGTAGTGCGGTTAACTCTTCGGCCGCGAGGGTTTCAAACAATGCCTCGAGGGCCAGGGCTACGGTTTTGTTTTCAGCGTGGAATGCTATGTCCGGATCACTGGCAAGAGTGATAATACCATTGGGCCCGGGCATCTTGAGCTTTATGTACCCGTAATGACGTATAGCTTGGAAGCGTGTAAATGCATGTCGCCCTAATAGGGCGTGATATCCACTGTTAAAAGGGGCCACTTGGAAGGTTATCTCTTTGGACCGATAATTCTCCAGTGTGCCGAATACCACGTCGAGTGTGATTTTTCCTGCGAACCGCGCCTCCTAACTGGGAATGATTCCTCGGAAGGTCGTGTTACTTTGCTCAATGTGGCTCCTGTCTATTTCCATTTTGTTGAGAGTCTCCTCGTAAATGAGGATTACTCCGCTTTTTCCGTCCATGAGAACTTTGGTAAGCTGAAAGCCATCCACGATTGGACTAAGGACCAAGGTGGCTGGTGCCCGGACTGTCCTGAATTTTGGTTCGTCACCGGCATTGAAAGTAATGTCGTGTCGTCCCAGGTGTTTATTGTTGCGACTTGGCAGACTTCAGCGAGGCTGCGGAGTGTCCTTTTGCGCCTATTGTTTGAGGCGAAAGTCTCAAAGACCGTCAATACTCTAAGGTCATCGTCTTTCGTGGGGTGTTGCTCTGCGGTATTTTTGGTGAGAGAACCTCGCCGCTCTTAGCCACTTGCCAGAGTATCCAACATTCTCTAAGGCTGTGGGTTGGTATGGTATCCGGTGTTGTGTGTATTTTGCATGGACTATCGGGCCATCCCTCCAGAAGGGTTTTGCGCCCCGTAATGGGCTTCGATTTCTTTACTACTGGATCGGGTGACCCATGAGGGTGCATCATTTTTTTCCGGACGAGGGGTTGAGTGGAAACTGGTGGCTCCCAGGAAGCTGCCTGAGTTTTCCAAGCGCTTTCCATTGCGCAGTACTTCTGTACTATGGTTGCCAAGTTAGCAAAGTGTAATACGCGACGACGGTTAATGTCATTGAGGATTCCCTCGTTAGTGCAATTGTTGCAGAATAGTGAGATCGCGTCTTCGTCGCGGCAATCTTTGATCTTGTCTTTGACAAGGAGGAATCTGGCCCAAAAGTGATGGACCGTTTCTTGAGACTACTGTCGTATGTACATAAGATCGTGGGTATCTGGGTGGGTGGGTGGATTTAAGTCTGAACCCTGGCCCAATTTGGGATCCAGAGTTTGAGAAACTTCCGAACTTCATAGTTCGGGCTCCGGGATATCAACTGATTTTTTAGGCCCGTTGTCCGATTCTAGGTTTGGAAGGCAGGGCATGTTGTTCCGTAGATGGGTATCCGGCTCTTCAAGCCCGGAAATCCGAACATAGTTCATCCTCAATATAGAGGGAGAGTTGTTGTTTCGCTCCTCGATTACCGCTACCTGATGGGTGATCGGTGGAGATTTGATTTCTCTCTGATCGAGTTTAAGCCCAATCTGATCGTAGTATGTATCAACCCCCAGGGCAGCGATGCGATCAAGGAGTTCTTTTAAAGACGACAACTCTGTGGGATCCATCCATTTGGAGTGTTTGGAGTCAACACGGAGGCGATTTTCGATGACCCGAGAAGTCATCGTTGGCTTGACGGCCGAACCGGCGGTCATGGTAAAGCCGCCCAGCCGGAGGGTTTGATTGGAGCCAGGACTCCTCCGGAGATGATATTATCCTTGACAACAAGGCGAGCCATCAATCCTGTCTTAGACGTCACAACGGAACTCGCAATGAAAGCACCAATTCGGTGTCAAAACTGGAGGATCTCGGGTAGGGGGTCCCGAACTGTGCGTCTAAGGTTTGATGTTAACATGAGGCGGGGGACACAATGTTTACCCAGGTTCGGGCCCTCTCTATGGAGGTAATACCCTACTTCATGCTTGATTGATCTTGATGAATATGAGTATTACAAGAGTTGATCTACCACAAGATCGTAATGGCTAAAACCCTAGAAGTCTAGCCTGTATGATTATGATTACCTCTATGGACTAAGCCCTCCGGTTTATATAGACACCGGAGGGGACTAGGGTTGTACAAAGTCGGTTACAGAGAAAGGAATCTTCATATCCGGGCGCCAGGCTTGTCTTCCATGCCAAGGAGAGTCCCATCCGGACACGGGTGAGAGTCTTCGGTCGTGTATCTTCACAGCCCATCAGTCCGGCCCATGTCAATAGGCCAGACGCCCGAGGACCCCTTAATCTAGGACTCCCTCAGCCCCAACCTCCCGTACGAGCTGCGAGATAAGCTCGACGTGTGCTCGTCTGCAACTGCCGGCGAGGCCTCTCGGGATATGCCTTATCCGCTAGCCAATGGAGCCTCTACCGCGCCTATAAAACCCCCTGGACGCCCTCTCTCAATCCCGCCATCTCGCATCGTCCCCCGCCGCCCGCACTGGGAGCCCTCATCGTTTGAATCTCGCCGGAGCCGAGCCACTCCACCGACGATTACGTTACCCGTGGTGCACCCGAGCCCTCGTTTTCTTTGTCAATTTATTCCCCGTGCATATTCGTTTGACATATTTTCTTCCCCTAGGACCCGCCGGAGAAGCCAGCCGCTCGACGCCGAGCCACCGGAGCTGCACCCTTGCCGGAGCACCAGGCCGCCGCCTTCGCCTCGCCCGTCCCGGCCATACTGACGCAAGTCGTCCGCCTTCCGGACACCCCCGACGCGATGGTCCTATTCGCCTTCTTCTTTGCCGCCGAGGACCACCGCAACCACCGCCCCGTCACTGCTCGATGCCAGCGCTGCCGTCTCCTTCTCGTCATCATCGCCGTTGTAAGCCGAGCCGCCCGCCCTCAACACGGCGGACCCCGCTGCCGGAACCCGCCGGAGCCGCCGCCCTGCCGACGCTGAGTCCCTGCCCGATGCCGCTGCCTCTGTGAGCTTCCCTCTCGTTCATTTAGATTAGTTTTTTTAATTTGAAGAGGTACGCGGTTAACCGTGAGTGTTGGTTAAAACGTTTGGTTTTATTTTGAACCGACCAGCTGGTTCACTTAGTTTAGCCGCAGTGCACCGTTTTTATTATTTATTGGCCGTTCGCTGGTTTAGCCATGTAACAAACACTTTTCAGCCAACCAGAGGTCACCACGTGGCCAGGGACCATTGTGTGATTATTTTGCTTTACTTTTAGTCCCTGTAAATTGTCGATTAGTCCCTGATCTTAGAATAGCCACGACTTTTTAACCATACATCCAAACTCGATAAAACCACGACAAATTCTTCATATTGATTCGATCTATCCAGTAGTGTCATCTTTGTAAACTTTTGTCAGATTCAAATTTGAAATTATTCATATTTGAATTCAAACTTCAAATGGCCATATCTCCTAAACCGTAGCTCCAATTAAGTTGATTCTTCTTGCACTTTGTCACTGTAGCGAAACCCTATGACTTGGACCAGTCTCACAATATTTTTCACACTAGGATCTGTCCATTAATATTATACTCATATGCCTAGTATGCACTATGGTTCACATCACATTTTTGAACCATATGTCAGATGTTGTTTTGCACTTAGAATATTTTTGTGATAGCTATGAGTGTTGGATCTTAATTTGGTTTTTTCGAGACTTTTTGCTTTGCATGTTATTTGGGTTCTCTGAAATGATTGCTTATGTGAATGCAATGTTTGACTTTATAGATTTTCATCTGGGAGTGATGAGTAGTTCTATTAAGTAAATTTCTGAGAGTGATATAATCTTCATCAACTATTACCAAGCAAGTTCACATTTGACCATACTTTTAATTACCTACGTTTTTTATATGCACTTAGTCCTTTGTGGTGGGATTTCTTGATCGGGATTTATGCCAAATGGCTATACTCTTGCCTAGTGGTTCATTTGAGCTATGTATGAACTATACAACCTTTGTCACCGTCGTGTAAGTTTGTTTTTGCCTT
This sequence comes from Triticum aestivum, assembly GCF_018294505.1. Classification (NCBI taxonomy): domain Eukaryota; kingdom Viridiplantae; phylum Streptophyta; class Magnoliopsida; order Poales; family Poaceae; genus Triticum; species Triticum aestivum. The sequence goes on along the minus strand of NC_057804.1, from coordinate 347,752,850 downwards.
GCTGATGTAGAGGTGGATTGGGAAGTGTTCATGGCAAGACATGAGTGACAAAGTAGTAATGAGGACCAAGACCTTTAATAAACTAAGTGGGCGGAATTGGTTTGAATGGTGGCGAAGTACTGCATGAGAAATCCATGGTGGTGCACCACTAGTGGTCTGCCGCCTAGGCTCAAAGGGATCAAACGTTTTTTCATGTCTAGAAGCTTACGTGTGCAGCCACAATCCAATATGGGCTCTGGCTTAGTTGAGTAGTTAGTATGACCTCTTCTGGGATAGGCTAGCAGATGTAGAATGACTAGGTGTACCGGCCTATTTGTGGGTTAAGGGGAAATACTTTCGAAATACTAGGTCTCGGTCATTCTGTTCTCAAATGCCAAGCAGTGCGAGAACTTCAAGGGAGGCGATCGAGTCTTGTGGGGAAAAGTGTGCAAACCTCTGCAGAGTATTAAAACCTAATCGATTAGCCGTGTCCCCTGTTACGGACAACTTGAGCATCTAGTAGTGGAAATGTCAGGAGATCTCGTCACTCTTAATTTAAATAGTTGGGTTTAAGTGAAACTTTGGGAATGGATTGAGTTGGGTTTGCCAACTCACCCCATGCTATTACTGTAGTGGTAGAATAATATCTTTTATTCTAGGGAAAAACTAGCTTTATGCAAAACTAAACTTAGAGCTTTCCACCAGCCAAATTGCGTGTACAAATAGGTTCTTTATACTCTGATGATGTAACTTGCCAGTACATTCCATGTACTGACCTACAGGGCTGCAACGTCTTATGTTGCAGGAATTTCTACGACGAGTAAGAGTTACGTTGTAGGGTTACGGTCTACACTCAACTTGCCATTGGCATTGATGGGACTCCAAACCCGTTCGTTTGTTTCCATTGAGACTTATGAGGTATATATCAGTTTTACATTATTTATACATGTGATTGCACTTTGATTTATACATTGATGTATGGTGTGTGCCAGCATACCAATCCAGGGATGGCACAGATACACAGAGGCTTGACCGTTTGAGATAGGGTTGCTACAAGCTGGTAACAGAGCACATGTTGACTATAGGACGTGACCCTAGAAACTAGAAAGCCCTTAGGAAAGGATCTCTTTAAAACTTTATTTTCAAAGAGATCCTTTACCTCTCTTCTTTTTTTGAGCTAAATCCTTCCTTTTGCCTCAAATAGTTATACAATACTACATTCCCTTTTGACCACACGGAGGATCAACTAAATCCACTCCAAGAAGGACAAGATATCAGACAAGTGATGTCCACTTCCGAGTAAAGAGGATTTCATCATGCATTAGAAAAGTTGAAGCTACAATAGTCAAAGACTCGAAGAATTTGAAAACAGTGACGAATTCCATGATTTATATGACCTTTAGAAGACCCAACCCATGTTGTATACTTATGCTAGATGCGATGATTTGTGAGCTGTCATATTTTGTGTGTGTTTTCCGACAGCAACAAATAAAGCTTATTTAAAAACTATATTGTTTGTATTGTGTGTATCTCTCTCTATCCCTCTTATCTCATCCCTAAAACCCTTGGACCCAATAGATAATGAATGAAGATAGGCTTGTATTCTCTGGACCGATGACTTAGTTGGATGCAGACCTATGGATTCAAAACATTGAGAATCACTTCGGGAGCAATTTGGTTGCAATGAAGTATGAGGTTCAATATTCTCTTCAGTACTTTACAAAAAGTGCTGCAACCTGGTGGAAAATGCATCAAGCCATACAAGGATGTAATGGAGAAAAACTTGGGAATAATTGAAGAAGACTCTATTGGGATCCCGTCTTATCCGCAAGCACGATGATAACCTGATGAAGAAACGACCTACCTGCAAGATATGCGGAGAAATAGGACACACCCATGAAGAACACAAGGATGGATGCCCTCATTGTGAAGGAAATCACCTAGCTAAAGAATGCCCAACTAGGCAGGTTACTTGTTTCTTGTGTGAAGGAACTACGCACTACCCTGCCCAGTGTCATATTTACCCCAAGGTACAAGAAATTGCCAAGAAGAAAAATGGAGCAATGAAAGAAGCCCTTAAGGAAATTTTAAAAGAACCTGCGATGAAGGAAGATGTTGACAACCCTGATGGAGAAGGCCTAAACATATTTTACTCCAATGCATGCTATTCATGTGGAGAAGAAGGACATTTTTCACAATATTGCATGAAGGAAAGCCAAGAGTATGTGGGAGACGTCCCCACAGAAGAAGTGGAGTTTGATACACAAGAGATAGAAGAATTGGTCGGAACGAAGCAGTCCAGGAAGAGAAAGAGCATGCATCACCTGGACACACCAGTTTCAGCAAAGAAGGACCAGAGTCATATCACATGTTTTAAGTGCAAGCATACAGGTCATTACGTAAACAAATGCCTAGAAAGGAAGCCAAGAACCCAAGGAGCCAAGATAACCACCAGGAAGCCCCTGGATTTATCTGACATCGTTTATTTATGCTGCAGAGGAGTAGGACATTTTGCCACAGAATGTCCAGGCCCGAGGAAAGCTTGGGCTGAGTAGTTGAGATCTAGATATTTGGAATAAAGAATGTAATAAATGTGGCACACACTTTTATTTTCATTGGGGATGTTATGGAGCTATCCTAGGTTGTTATGCCATTTTGTACCTAAGTGAGCTAATTATGTCATAGATGAAGTAGCTAAGCTAATTATAGATCATTATTGAGCTATCCTAGGTTGTTATGCCATTTTATACCTAAGTGAGCTAATTATGTCATACATGAAGTAGCTAAGCTAATTATAGATCATTAATGAGCTATCATAGGTTGTTATGCCATTTTGTACCTAAGTGAGCTAATTATGTCATAAATGATGTAGGTAAGATCATTATTGAGCTATCCTAGGTTGTTATGCCATTTTGTACCTAAGTGAGCTAATTATGTCATAAATGAACTAGCTAAGCTAGCAATAGACCATTATTGAGCTATCCTAGGTTGTTATATGCCATTTTCTAGCTAACAAAGCATTTGTTAAGAAAAACACTTGGGAAAACTTACCATGATTCGGGAGTTGAAGTGCCGGTCGGGGTTGCGCCACCGTGAGACGGAGAAGGCTCGGTTGATCCTTTATGGGAGGCGTGCTGCACGAAAGATCATTTGCAATGTTTAGTTAGCATGATGCAACTGAAATGTGAATACTGGTAACTAATGACCATTCAAATGAAACTCACTGTGTCCGCAATAGTAATCTGGGGCATTGGCGGAGGGGTCTGGCCGGTTTTCTTGCACACGGTCTACACAGTTTGTATTCACGAGTCAGTCATATGAGCTAGTAATGAAACGAACATTGCATGCATGATTTGACTAGTATGCTGGAGAAACTTACCACGAGGATCTCGTATAGGGCCCGGTGACTCACGTCGTTCCGGTTCCTCTCCGCCTCCAACATTTTAGATGTCCTCTCCTCCATGTCCCTCACCTTCTCATCCGCCTGCTTCGTTTCCTCTACCACAAGCTCCTGGGCCCTAGCCTTGATAGCGAGATGCACTGGCCGTGGTCAAGGCTTCATCTCGGGAAAAGACTTCATCTGCCGCTTCTTGATCTTCGAGAGACTTCTAGGACAACGTATGAGCCCATCCCCAATGCATAGGTGGCCATGTTTCCTCACATCACCAGATAGCATCACGAGCTCAGGATCAAAAGGACTCTGGCTCGGGTTGAAGTCCTCGCCTTTCATCTCCTTCCCCCAGTCTCTGTACCTCACAAGCTGGTTGTGGGAGGAGATGTTGGTAAAGCTCTTTGGATGATTGAGCTCATCCTCCAAGAATGCCTTGGCCATCTTGAACAGGGCACTATGGGCCATGGCATAGAGGTCGTACAGCGGCGGCACCTCCTTGTTGTATTTTCCCTGAAAGAGAGGAACATGGGCAAATTAGTAATTAAAGCTAGCATGAACAATGAAATTGCATGAATTGAACCACATACCCAGTGATCCCCGTACTCAAACAGGTTGGAGCTCCCTTGATGGTGCGGCAGACCTCGCATCTAGGCACGCTTGTCCCTGGCCTTGTTGTGGGTGGATAGCCATTAGGGAGAGCAACACTCTCCACCAACCTCTCCCAACAGTCCATCTTAACAGCACACCATCTCGGGGGCACCTAAGTTAGACAAAGAAAAATTTCAGCGCTACGCCTATGAATCAAATCAAGGAAACTAGTACAAGGCCTTAACAATAGGTAATTACTGTCATGCACATCTCCTTACTAAGATACTTGAGGTGGCACTTCTTCTTCTGCCTCCTGATGTTAGTCGAGGCGTTGTAGTCCCGGACAGCCTGGACCCAAGCCTCGTGTCGTGTGTTCTGAAGTAGGCGCTTGCACTTGGCTTCGAGAACCATAGCCGCCTTCGCCTCGTGTTCCTCAAGACACCTGTAGAAGGTGTGCAATCAAACAAGACAACACCGATCACTAGTACAATCACTAGGTACTATTGATTTTTAATACTATAAAGGAGAACTTACCCAAAACCGCCGTCTCACAATGTCGGCCGCGGTCTCACACATGACACTGTCGACCATCTCCCCCGGCGGGGCCGGGCAGCCTGGTACAACTCCCAGGTGAGTGCTAGCTGTCAAATCTCACCCTCGCTGGGCAATGTGACCCAACCCGAGAAGTGGTACCGGACTAGAGTACCAAGGAGCTGGTTGGGCTTGCGGACCTTATCTGCGTGTACCCCTGCAGTATGACAAGGCCAATACATTAGATATTAATTTGAACAAACATGAAGGAAAGAGGCTAAAAAGAGTAAATTAATGCACTTACTTCTCCCCGTTAGGCTGAATCAACCACCTCTAGTCATGGGTCGCCGGCACGGACGGTAGCTTAGTACTACTATGCTGGTAAACCCTCTTGCCCTCCTCAACCCGCTCGCTCTCTTTGTAGGTATCCTCAGATAAGATCTCGTCGAGATCATCATCATGGTCGCTAGTCTCTGGAGTCACGTGGGATGAAGACTCTGGGACACTAGTCTCCTGGAAGGAAGACTGTGGGACCCGAGTCTCCTGGGAGGAACACACTAGGACCCGAGGCTCGGGACCAGAGCCTCATCGACCCGTGGCTCGGCGACCAGAGCCTCGTTGTCCCGAGGCTCGTGGACTGGAGTACAACATGGGTCCAGGTCAGACGGGTCCACCTGAGATGGAGCACTCCGGTGGTCCGGAGACTCAGCGGGGGGTGGCGGCGAGGAAGGCAGAACAACCTTCCTAGCTGTGCCAGCGCCCCGTCCACCTCTACCCCTCTTCCTCCCCCAACCTCCTCTCCCGGCCAAAGAAGAAGCGCCCGCTGAAGGTGCTGGGGGTGTGTGAATGTTGTCTACCGGCGCCCTCCGAAGGTTGTGGGGTTGAATAACAACACCCCTCCCACGTGCCGAGGCAGGAGGCTCGGAGCGCTCACGACCCAAGCCCACCATATGCCAACACCTGCAATGAGAAAGAGTAAATGAAATTAGTACAACATAAACATAATAAAAAATAGTGTGTATCATCATCATGAACATAATAAAAAAATCGGGGTATTGTATCAGGGGTCGAGGGGTCGGGGTGTCAGGGTGTCGTGTCGAGGGTCGAGGGGTCGGGGTATCATGGTCGAGGGTCGAGGGGTTGGAGTGTCGGGGTCAGGGGTCGGGGCGTCATGGTCGGGATGGCAAATCCTCGACCCCTTGACCCTCGACACGACACCTCGACCCCTTGACCCTCGACACGACACCCCGACCCCTCTTCTTCTTCTTCCCCTTTCTACTTATTCTACTTTTCTTCTTCTTTTTTCATCTTTTTCACTTCCTTTAATTATGACTATTTAACTAAAACCTAACACTAATCTAATATAATATAATCTAATCTAGCTAACTATATATCTAATATATCTATTATCTAAGACAGAAAAAAGAACAGAACTCCTCCTCCTCTTCTTCTTCTTATTTTTCTTCTTCCTTCTTTTACTTTTTCCTCTTTTATTCTCATATTCTCCTCTTTTTCTTCTTCTCCTTCTCCTCCTCCTCCTCC